>NC_068981.1:179995123-179996970 GCF_001194135.2 Octopus bimaculoides | reverse complement strand
CACACACACACACACACACACACACACGCACACACACTCACACGCACAAACACACACACACACACACACACACACATATATATATATAGTCAACAGTCGGGATCCAGATATTCTCAGTATAGAAAACACTTAATAGTGCTCAAATAATTCAAACCGAGACTCCGATGTCTTTACAAGGGATCAATTCCACAGGGAAAAGAATGAATATAAGAAAAATCAGGTTGAACAGATATGGAGGTAATTATGTAGGCAAAAAAAAAAATGGCTATATCAAATATAACAGTTTCAGTATGAAATACAAAATATGTGTACATGTATACATGCAAAACGAGAGACTGCAAAACGCGGAGACTTTCAGACGATGAATAATTCAGTATAAATATATAGAGATTTATATTAATAGATCCATCTTACACAGAGTACAAACGATAGGAGAAATTAAATGGAAGAAAGAACAGTTGTCTTGCGGGGCTCGGAGATCCATTATTACGTTGGTAGATGTAGTTCATCACAATATGTAGCCGTAATGGAAGCAATCTACATGGGATAATCGAACATCCGCCATCGGGGTAGAAAGAATCTTACATTTCAAGCCATAATGCATTAAACCGTTAATCCCTACATAATATTTGCTCTCTCCATTTTGTTTTTCTCTCTCTCCATTTTTTTCCTTCTCATCCTTTTCTGTCGGAGGGAATAGGCGCGAAACGTCACGAGGCACGAAACGTCAAGACTTTTCCATTCTTCCCGAGCGTTAAACTAATATACCTTGTGGATGATCTTCCACCGGTTTTCGTCTTTTGTTTTCTGTAAATTTGAACTACACACACACACACACACACACACACACACACACACACACACACACACACACACACACACACACACACACACACATCACACACACACACACATCACACACACACACACATACACACACACACGCACACACACACACACGCACACACATTGAAATATTTTCAGGATCCGATGGAATCAAGGTATTTGAATAAGAAAGTCACCAATATAGAGTCCGGATAGCATTCCTGTACACTAACTGCGTACAGCCAGTCACTAAGTAAAATAGGGATTTGTCCTTCCTGTTAGGAATACATTCACAAGTACTGACCAAATACACAACGTATCCATAAAGTCACGCAGGAGTACACCCCGGCACGAACTCCATGGTCCACTCTAGGCTCAAGATCCAACGCAGAGAAGATTCCGAGAGTGGTGAAATATAAGCAATAACATGGGTGAGCTGAATTTCACCACAGGTGTTTCAGACGAATTTTACAATCGTTCAATTCTTGCATTTCACAATCGTTCATTCTCCTGCTTTTTACAATCGTTCATCGGTTGTCGGCGGTCAGTCTACTCATCCAGCATTCAACGACAATATGAGTCTTCAAAGACAGTTGCTCCGACAATATCCAAAGCAAAATATAGGATCTATGGAGGGTCAAAGTTGGGAACAAAAGCATGACAGTGGAGACGTACAAGGAAACCGAACGAAAAGAAACATGGAGAGACACTAGACCAGAACGAGAGGAAAATAGCGAACGCTGTGAGAAATATTTTTTTAGAAAGGGAAAAGATAGAAGGGAGAGAAAAAAACGTCCGCTTTTTTTAATATCCATGTAGGAAAAGAAAGATGGACGATGGTCACGAGTGAACAGCGAGAAAGAGAGAGAGAGAAAGATAAAGAGGGTGAGAGAGACAGATAGATAGAAAGGAGGGACAGGGAGAAAAAGGGAATTAGAGAAGGAAGGAAGAAGAAAACGGTATAGAGAAGACAGTGTTTTATATATATATATATATATATATATATATATATATATATATAT
>NC_068981.1:179992144-179995041 GCF_001194135.2 Octopus bimaculoides | reverse complement strand
ATATATATGAATGTATGTATGTATGTATGTATGTATGTATAAAGTGTTTGAAGTGGTGTACATATATTGTATATTGAGAAAAAAGAAGCAGTCAAAATTTCGCAGGGAAACAAAGATGGTTTAACGTTTCGAGCAAAGCTCTTATTCAGAAACAGAGGAAATTCCAATAGAAAAGGAAGACGTAGGAAAAAAAGTCACCAACGATTCACATGTGGTTACATTTTGAAATGCAAAATATATGTGTGTGTGTGTGTGTGTCACATCAAGCACGTAGCACGTGTGTGTATATATATATATATATATATATATATATATATCATCTGCCTGTGGATTATTGGTATATTAATTCCTATCTTTCTTTCTTATGTATCATTGATAATGCGATTCGCTGCCAAAGTAATTTACGGTGCATATGAACTTAGAACAGGGATCAATTGAATTTATCTAACATCAACATCGTCAACATCAACAAGGTCAGCAAAACATTTAATTGCCCGTCTACAAACTACCACCTACCAACTCAACCTTAGCAGAGCCGTGTCTCTTCTCTTTCAAACCCAAATCGGTGGATGTTTTCCATATCACATTATTATTCTATGGGTAGCTATAAGAAATAAAATTGTATTTCAGTATGTATGTAGAAGAGAGATTTCGCTTGCATTTCTTATAGTTGCTTGTTGACATTATGGTTAGTGTCAGTGGTCTTGCGAATGTTGAAGATAAAAATTAGTAGATATTTTATTCAGACCTGTTGAAGTATATTTGTTTGTATGCATGCATGCTTATATATATATATATGTATACACATTTAGTGTTATATAGGAATACGTACACACAGACAGGCACATACACACACAGGTACACACATTCACACACAGTGGCACATACATACACACATATGTATATATATATATATATACATACACACACACACACACACATATATATATATATATATATATATATATATATATATATATATATATATATATACGTAGAGAAAGAAAGAGAAAGAGAGAGAAAAAGAAAAGGAGAGAAAGTGAGAGAAAGAAAGAGAGAGAAAGAGAGAGAGAGAGATAAAGTGAGAGAGAGAGAGAGAGAGAGCGAAAGATAAAGGGATGAGATACATCTAAATATTAAGTGCTTGTATCTGGAATTCCTATAAAAAATCTTAATGTGTGTATATGTACCTGCGCGTTTGTATATATGTGTATATGTATATATGTATGTATATGTTTGTATGCCGTTGTGTTTGTGAATTTTTCAGGGAAATATGTTTGTGTTTCGGATAATTTATAAAGCACCTCGCAATACGATAACGACAACCGCCGCCACCAACACAGCAATAACAATTTCAAGGACAAACACGCTGGTCGTTAGAACTGCAATAACAACAACCACACTTTGCGCCAACATACCAGCGAGAGACTCTCTAATTTAAATCGCTCGACCAACAAAGAAATGGTATCGAAATAATCCTTAAATCACAAGGGTTGAAACGCTTGAAGTTTAATTCTTTGGTGGTCGGTTAGTAGAATCATTAGAGCGTCGGAAAAATGCTTTGCAATTTTTGTTCCAGCTCTTTAAGTTCTGAGATGAAACCCTGCTGAGATCAACTTTGCAGATCGTATTTGTTTTTGGCTTCGATAAAATAAAATATCAGTCAAAAATGCTGTCCTTGTGTCTAAATCAGAAACCATTAAGAGCCTTCAGAAAAAAATCTGTAGCAGTAATTGTTACTTCGCTTTACGCTCTGAGTTCAAATCCCACCAAGGTTAACTTTATCAGTTTATACACATCATTGAAATCGCATTGATTGCACCCAAAAATATTGTGTTTTTCAAATGGTACAAAAAGGCAAAAAATGTAATAACATCATAACTGACTTCCCTTTACATCCTAAACAATCCACACCAACACACGTACCTCAACAACTTAGTGAAAACATTTTCCAAAATGTCACAATCTACGCTTCACTACTAGTTGTTATCACAAACATTTAGCAAAGATTTATTCAGATCACCTGTGAATTATCATCATAATACACTCACACATCAAATAAAGAAGGAAAAAACACTTTTATACACGAAGAGAAAGAAATAAAGCACAGTGGGACAAGTTTCTTCATGAAATAGAAATAAGACTTTTCAGCATTCATCAACATCTTTTTCATCAGTATAGACACTGCAGCGCATGCACCCACATATTCAATGCAACAATTATGGAAGCATCAAAACATGGCAACATAAAAATACAAACGTATTTATTCGCCAGATATAGTCAACATCATAAATACCGAAGTCAATCTCAAACACAATAAACTAAAAACACTCAAAACTGAAATAAATCTCAGAATCAAACAACTAAACACGGAAAGAAATCATAGATAAACAGAAGAAATGGTAAATATATGATTCTCGCATAAGCCACAACTCTAACTTTAAACACTATACAGTGTTACAAGGAGCATCATCACAGCCACCAACAATGGTCACACTACACCTTATATCGCTATAATAAGCTCAAATAATATAATATGAATAACACAAGACCTGAACAGACATATATTGAAAACAACATCCTAAAATTACACATAGAACACAAACTAAACGAAATATATGCATTCATCGCTGCTCATTCCATAGTTTCAAATATTTGATTGGACATGGCCGGGAATATTGTCGGGATGTATTATGCAACTAATGCTATTAAGTGACGTTTGTTTATGTCACAACGACATTGCTGCTTACGAAACCAGGATCAGTAAAATAAACACCAATTATAAACTGGAGTCAATACATTCATGCATATTTGTATATATATATATATATATAATCATAAATATACAGGGATTAGCATTGAGTTGCTTCTCCAACATACTGAAAATTTCTAAATTT
>NC_068981.1:179982739-179990954 GCF_001194135.2 Octopus bimaculoides | reverse complement strand
TGAACAATTTCTAAAATCTAAAACCCGCGTTTCTTTTTCCGATTGCGTCAAAATCCTTCTTGATAGATTTCATTGGTTCCAAACGAATGACAAAATCGATGGTTTTACTTCCTCTTTTGAAGTTCCGGTAGTACAGGTTATGACGCTGGTGACAGCAAATGCAAAAGATGAAAAACTAAAAGACAACACCACCGACAACAGCAACAGAAACTACAACAGCAAGAAGAACAATAATAATGGAGGTGGGGGCCCATTAAGAACATAATCAACAAAATAACAAAATAAAAATCAAAGGCTGGTAAAGAAATAGCGAAAGCCATTGTAATAATCAACAATGGCTTCTGAAACAGCCCAACAATAGGAATAACAGCAACACTAAAAGAAGCAATAATAGTAAAGATAATAACAGCTACAAACGCACAAATATAAAATCCTTATCAACGGAAAAAAAAGGAAATTTATAATACTACAGCATACAACAGTAACAGCAGCAGCAGCAGCAGCAGCAAGAACGAGAAGAACAAGAATAACAACGACAACAAAAGAATTACAAATAAAATCATGAATAAAACGAAAAAAAAAAGAAGAAAAACCATGAAATTACATTGAGTAAAAAACAGAAAACAGAAAATTAAAGAAATGCAACAATATCAAATGTGGTAATAGTAATTTTTTTTTTTGGTAGAGAAGCAATGATGATGATGATGATGATGATGATGATGATGATGTCAACAAGAGCGATAATTAAGAATATCTTGTTGGCCTCGTGGTTCTCTGCGTAACGTGTCAAATAAAAAGGTGGGGATACACGTAACGTACTTACGCCCGCGTGCGCAAACACACACACATATACATGCACACACACACACACACACACACACACACACACACACACGCACACACACACACACACACACACACGTACATAATTTATTTAGGGTCAGTAAGAACGTGCCGATACTCAAGGTCTCTCGCCGGCAAGATGATGGCTGCTGGCAGTTTTGCTGAGTGAACGAATGCAATAGATTTTTTTATTTCTCTTCTCTGGCTTGCATGAAACATGTTCTGACAGATTGTACATAGTAAATAATTTGTGATGGTCTACAAACACTTTCATTTTATTTTATTCATTTATTTTCGGTTTACCTATTATCTGAGACCTCTCTTTCTCTTTCATCTGCTGTTTATATACTATGAATTGGCCCAAAGGCCGATGATACACTCAGTTGGATTCAATTAATTGTATACGTAACCTGAATATATTTCTGCCTGTACTTCGCTACCAGTGTTTGTATTCGTCTTTAGCTGCTGTGTTTGCATTTTAATTCTGATCCAACCCGATGCTTTACCATTTAAGAGCCTTATTCACCCGAATCTTAATATGATACACACCCTCCCCCCAAACACGCACGCACACATACTTTTTTAATGTTCTCAAAAGTTCCTCACACGTGTTTAGTTTTTACCGTTTTCTATTACCGTAAGACAGGGTATTGGAACGCGTAACATCTGAACAGTCCTGCCCTGAGAAACAAAACCCCCTCGACTTAATGTCATATCTCATCGTCGGTAGCACTGAAGCAGAGGCGATATCTTAGCTTTCGATTAGGCTATTCCGGTAGCTGCGGCCAGTAGAGCCCTGGAAGAAGTGGTAGCTACACGGGTCTATTCATTTTGATTCTGCTGCTTCTGTTATTATATCTCGTTCTTTTTTGTCTTTTTTCTTTTCCACTAAATGGATGTCCCTCAGTTAGTCTTAACTGCCGCACGTATAGAACTAGGATTTCTATCCTGAGCCATCAAGCTGTTTATTTTGTCTGCTCTTTTAGTGGGGTACAGCTTTGGAAAGGGTCATAGAGACCTGGGGGACCATTCAAACCTCTTTTCAACCACATCATGCGGGTCACCTCCATGCGCAACCAACATAGTATGACAAACCAAAGGTCTAGATCACGGCAGATATCCCTTGTGACCATTGTATTTGAGAAAGGGCGGGGTGGTCACGGTTAATCTACATTGATCAAGAGTGTAGTGGATAAAGTTTAGTTCTGAGAGATAACTAACTGGAACTCCGGCGGTTAAGACGACGAGGGTTCCAGTATTTGAGATGTTATGACTATACATACGAGATGGAATTTTAGGTGAGGACCATATATATTTAAGATTACTGTGCAGTGACTTTGTTGCTGTTGTTGTTTTGTTATTGGCTAACTCTCAGTGAAGGCGCGTGGCTCAATGCTTAAGGTATTCAACTCATGATCGTAAGGTTGTGAGTTCAATTCCCAGCAATGCGTTGTGTCTGCGCATTACAAATTATTTCACGTTGCTGGAGTCTATTCAGCTGGCAAAAGCTGAGCAGTGCCTGTATTTCAAAAACCCAGTCTTGTCACATTCTGTGTCACGATGAATCTTCCCGAGAACTACGTTAAGGGTATGCTTGTCTGTGGAGTGCTCAACCACTTGAACTTTAATTTCACGAGCAGGCTGTTTACGTTGATCGGATTAACTGGAACCCTCGTCGTCTTAACCGCCGGAGTTCCAGTTAGTTATCTCTCAGAACTAAACTTTATCCACTACACCCTTGATCAATGTATATTAACCATGACCACCCCGCCCTTTCTCTGAGTTTCAGAGATAGTCCATCAATAACAACATTATCCGTCGTGTTCATCCACTTTTATAACAATATAAGGTGTTGTTTGAAAAACTTTAACTGCTATGTCTAGTAGGCCATGCTAAACGTCACATCGTTGATTCGCTCAGACTACAGTTGATAATACTCATGCTGCCTCACCTATAATTAAAAGCATTCCAAAGTTACTTCTCCAAGTACTTAGGAGTCTTTAGGACTATATTATCAAAAGTGCTCTTGATTTTCCAATTTTTTTGTTAACCGTAGAGTCTAATTTCAAGAATACTTGGTAGGTAATATTCAAAGTGTGGAGGCGCAATGGCCCAGTGGTTAGGGCAGCGGACTCACAATCATAGGGTCGCGGTTTCGATTCCCAGACTGGGCGTGGTGAGTATTTATTGAGCGAAAACACCTAAAGATCCACGAGGCTCCGGCAGGGGATGGTGGCGAACTCTGCTGTACTCTTTTATCACAACTTTATCTCACTCTTATTTCCTGTTTCTGTTGTGCCTGTAATTCAAAGGGTCAGCCTTGTCACACCGTGTCACGCTGAATATCCCCGAGAACTACGTTAAGGGTACACGTGTCTGTAGAGTTCTTAGCCACTTGCACGTTAATTTCACGAGCAGGCTGTTCCGTTGATCGGATCAATTGGAACCCTCGACGTCGTAAGCGATGCAGTGCCAACACACACGATATTCAAAGAACTACATTATCCCTAGTGTTCTCTCACTTTTATATCAATATAGGACGTTATTTGAAGAATACTTTGACGGCTATTTCTCGTAGGTTACACTCATGCAATTACATAAACGTCTCCCCATTGATTCGGGCAGACTAATGTTCTTAATCCTTATCCCAGCTTACTTATGATAAAAAGCATTCCAAAGTTACTGATCCTACTATTAGAAGCACCTAGGACTACATTATCATAAGTGTTCTTGATTTTTTCATTTTTTTGTAATCGTAGGGTGTAATTTGAAGGATATTTGACGCGGGTAATAGTTTTCCAACCTTCGCCTAAAACAAAACAACAGAAAAAGAAAAACAAAACAACAGAAAAAGAAAAACAAAACGGCAAGGTGTCGTTTTGAGAAAAACTGGCAGGTGTTTTTCTTTTTTATTTCTTCTATTGCTTTTCCTGCAGGACCAGTGATTACTTAGAAATTCTCTTTACCGTGAAATATTTTTACAGCTAGATCAAAAAGGATAAGAAAGTATAAAATAACATAAAGCCTTTACAACATCTATTCGTTTCGTATGAGTAAATCAATTTTATGTAATACTTAACCTTAAAAATCTGTATACAATTTTCTTTTTAATTACCTACTTACCTATATACTTTGTTACATTGATAATGAATTACCTACTTTATTAAGTGATTGCGTACATACGAACCCACCTAATTTCAAATTTAACCACCTATTTACCTATTTGCTAACCAATCACCTTTGCGAATCACCAACAATATTGCGGTTACCGAAACTTTGTTTACTCATTCACTCAATTCAATTTACTTGTCTTCTTTCTCATCGAAGAATTATTCATATATGCGTGTGTATATAAGTGAGTGAGTGTGTGTGTATGAGTGTGTGGTGTGTGTGTGTGTGTGTATTTGTGTATGTGTGGATGTATGCATACTTATGAGTATATGTGTGTGTATGTATATGCACTTTCATGTATATCTATCTATCTATCTATCTATCTATCTATCTATCTATCTATCTATCTATCTTTATATTGCATTTGTTCCGGAGTTTCTTTGTGGGAACTGTGAGTTGAAACAGATATTGTTGAATTTTGGGAGGGTCATAATGTGAATAAATTCACACGGCATACTTACATACATACACATCAATTGTATATTCGTTTCCTATTGATTTTCATTCACTTAATTCATCAACTTAATTAACTAGTTAGTCTTTCAACATACAACTGCGGCCCTTTTAATACGCCTGCATTTTTTTAACGACCTTTTGATATACATAATTATACATATAGAGAGAGTATAAACTAAAATTGTTGAGGAAATAATGGCTATTTATTGAACGAACTTATAAACAAGCTCTTTATTGAAACATGAGCACCATAGTAATTTAAATAAATGCTTTTCAATGAACATATGCATAGAAGGGGTAAGCTGGCAGAAGTGTTACTATGCCGATCAAAATTCTTAGCGGCATATCGTCCGTGTTTACATTCTGAGTTTAAATTCTGAGGTCGACTTCGCCTTCCATCCTTTAGGGATAAAATAAGTACTAGATGTTCACTGGGATCGTTGTAATCGATTTTACCCCTCCCCCGAAATTGCTGTCCTTGTGCCAAAATTTGGAATCAATATATATATGCCTGTGGAGGTGCAATGGCCCAGTGCTTAGGGCAGCGGACTCGCGGTCGGAGGATCGCGGTTTTGTTTCCCAGACCGGGCGTTGTGTGTGTTTATTGGGCGAAAACATCTAAAGCTCCACGAGGCTCCGGCAGGGGGTGGTAGCGACCCCTGTTGTACTCTTTCGCCTCAACTTTCTCTCACTCTTTCTTCCTGTTTCTTGAGTAAAAAACTGCGATGGACTGGCGTCCCGTCCACCTGGTGGGGGTACACATACACCATGGAAACCGGGAAACCGGGCCTATGCTCTACGAGGAGCTAAGAGGATTTCCATACATATGCCTGGCAACCTTTTGTGCGTGCATGACCTAGTGGTTAGGGTGTTGCATTCACGATCCCAACATCGTGGTTTCAATTCCCAGATCGGGTGCTGCATTGTGTTCTTGAGCAAACCACCTCATCTCACATTGATCTGCAATCACTTTGACACCTGTTCAGGTAACGTGTATTTGATGGAGACAGTGAGCTAATGTGCAGCACGAACATTTGATCGTTAAAAACAAATAATTCGGCAAAAGCTGAACGCTTATACGTCAATTCGACGGGAGACTTCATAATGATATAATATATTGTTGTTGTTGGCACTCCGTCGCTTTCGACGTCGAGGGCTCCAGTTGATCCGATCAGCGGAACAGCCTGCTCGTGAAATTAACGTGCAAGTGGCTGAGCACTCCACAGACACGTGTACCCTTAACGTAGTTCTCGGGGATATTCAGCGTGACACAGTGTGACAAGGCTGGCCCTTTGAATTACAGGCACAACAGAAACAGGAAGTAAGAGAAAGAGTACAACAGTGTTCGCCACCATCCCCTGCCGGAGCGTTGTGGAGCTTTAGGCGCTTTCACTCAACAAAGACTCACAACGCCCAGTCTGGGAATCGAAACCGCGATCCTATAACCACGAGTCCGCTGCCTTAACTACTGGGCCATTGCGCCTCCACGATATGATATGATATGATATGATATGATATGATATGATATGATATGATATGATATGATATGATATGATATGATATGATATGATATGATATGATATGATATGATATGATATGATATGATATGATATGATATGATATGATATGATATGATATGATATGATATGATATGATATGATATGATATGATATGATATGATATGATATGATATGATATGATATGATATGATATGATATGATATAATATAATATAATATAATATAATATAATATAATATAATATATGTGTGTGCGTGCGTACATGTGTGTGTGAGGTTGCTCTTGAGTGCTACTGGTAACGTGTTACCAAGTACAACATGTTGCGTTGTCGGGCCGTCAGTGACAAACGGGTAACATGCTAAACATGTTTGGTGAGTAGGGTAGTTTTGTGGGATGGAAAAACAAGATTCGTTGAAGGGTGGATTAGCTCAGACATAAACACCGTGTCGAACTTCCCATCTTGGTGTAGCAAAACAACCAGTGTGTGTGTGTGTGTGTGTGTGTGAGAGAGAGAGAGAGAGAGAAAGAGAGAGAGAGAGAGAGAGAGTGAGAGGGGTGAGAGAGAGAGAGCTGTTCCAGGATTCCGCTGGCACTCAATTCAACTTGGTAGATGGGAGCGATGCGAAGCGAATTACTCTGGAGCTCAATACATCGCCTAATTCTGGAATTAAATCCACGATTGCTTACTTGCTTACGTACACACACACACACGCGCGCACACACACACACACACACACACATGCACGCACGCATACATACACACACAGAGACACACACACACACACACATACACGTAAAGACACAGAAACACATACACATGCACACATAAACTCGCACATACTTTTGTTGACATCTACTTTTTACTTTACTGTGTAGCTGATAGAATTTAGAAACGATTCTAATTGGTTCTTCATGTTTTAGGGGTATTCGGTTTTCTTTATGGACAGCTCATTGGTGATCGACTTGCTTGGATTTCGGATCGCGTGGGTATATAAACAAAATATTCATTTCAGCATTGTTTATTTTTATCCCTCAAGTTTATTTACAATCTTTGAAAGATCATAAATAGTTTCTCTTTTCATTGTGGCCCCACGAAATGGCTTGTATATTTTGTTTATGCAGGTCTTAGTGTCCTCCCTACATCACCCTTCATGCGGTTATAACACTGCCTTAGTTTTACAGTAAACTTGTGCGTTGTATTTCAAGAGTCTGTCATTGCAATCGGTTCAGGTTATTTTCTTAAATAGATATGACTTACTATGTAAAAATTCGATGGTTCACCTAGTTTTCCGAATACTAATTCAAATTTTTATTTCGTGTACTGCGTTTCTAAAGAAGTTCACTAGAAGTCAACTAGTTCACATGTTTAGAAAAATAAATAATTAAACTACTTTCGTCTGGTTGTTGCCTGCTCATCGTGTCTTCGCTCTCGTTCGATCTATTGATATAGATAGCTGCTTATCCACAGCAAATGCTATGGGTAACAGTCATTGATTGCGCTCAATTGCATCTCCGTACAGACATTGGCGGCTCAAGTTAATTAATAATATTAACACTGAGACGACGTGTGTGCGTGTGTTTGCGAGAGGATAAATTGCAACTAAATCTACATGTTAACGTTTAATGAACAAACAGTTGATCTCTCTGAGTATATAAACAGTGAGGTTAAATCACTGGGTTCTATTTGCGGAGGGTAGCTGAATAATACAAAGTAAACGATGTATTATTTGCACTGCGAAGCTAAATGGATATTCAGTAAACGTAAACATATAAATTATTTACAATATTCATACATTAACGATGTGTTATAGACTAACTTTCACTTTCAGATCATTTGAATTGTTAAGAAAGATGCATAGCTGTGTTGTTAAACTCGATTTGTAACGACGTGGTTTCAGGATCTTGGGCCGATCAGTAGTTTGTGAGTAAATCTGGTAGACAGAAATTCTTTTCTACTTTAGGCACACGGCTCGAATATTTTAGGAGGGAGGTGGGGCAGTCGATTAGATCGACCCAGTACGCAACTGGTACTTAATTTATCGACCGCGAAAGGATGAAAGGCAAAGTCGACCTTGGCGGAATTTGAACTCAGAACGTAAAGACAGACGAAATACCGCTGAGCATTTCGCCCGGCGTGCTAACGTTTCTACCAGCTCGCCGAGAAATTGCGTGGAACCCCGTCATCTATCTATCTATCTATCTATCTATCTATGTCTTTTTTTTTTT
>NC_068981.1:179978920-179982471 GCF_001194135.2 Octopus bimaculoides | reverse complement strand
TTCGTCCTCTGTCACCGACCTGCCCGTTTGACAGCCTATGCTGCTTTGTTTACATCACTGCAAATCAGCGGTTCGGCATAGACAGATAGAAGTGCCAGCGACTATATATATTTACTATAACAATAAAACACACACACACACACACACACACACACACACGCACATACACACACACACACAAAAACACACACATCAAGCATGTCGAATATCTGGTTTCGCGATCATCGTTCGAGCTATTTCCGACCTGAGTCAAAAATCCGCTTAGCTCAACTTACTTTGCATCCTTTCTTGGTTGATAAACCAAGTATCAGTCCTATACATGGGTTGGTTCTTCTTATTCACTCCCCCTCTTTTTCCCCGTTTGTCTTTTAAACTTTCTCCCTTCTGGAATAAATAGGCTGTCCTTAAACATGGCGAGTATTTTGACTCCACCAGTTCTAGAAAGTGGCTCATGGCATTTACCGACAATGCTTCTATGATTCTGCGAAGGAGTTGAGAGGCCAGGCCAATGTAACATACACACGTTTGTATTTTTGGGGCGTCAACAAGAAGTAGGGACGTAGAAGCGTAGAGGCGTAGGGGCGTAGATGTTTGGGGCACCGTCGTGTATTCGGAGTGTCTTGGTCGATTTAAACTAACTTTCTTTAGGTTTGAACGCAATCGATTTCTTCCACGAAGAGGGGAAGGAGAAGAAGAAGAAGAAGAAAAAGAGAGAGAGAGCCTTCTACTCTAGGGGGAGGGGGCCAGTCTGTTAGATCGACCTCAATACGCAACTGGTACTTAATTTATAGACACCCGAAAGGATGAAAGGCAAAGTCGACCTCGGCGGAATTTGAACTCAGAACGTAAAGACGGGTGAGATGCTGCTAAGCATTTAGGTCAGCGTGCTAACGATTCTGCCAGCTCGCCGCTTTACCTTAATATTGAAATATTGAAAGTAATTTATTCATAGACAGTCAATTTTCTTTTCAGTGACAGCAGTGGAAATGATAGCATCGAAAAATATAAATTAGATCTATAAAATGAAATGGTAATGGTAATTTTGTTTGAAGGAAAACTACATTTCGGGGAAATTGCAACATTTTCACTGATACAATGATATACGAGCGATAAAACGCATTCATAAGACAACTTTATGCTATGTGCACGAAATATCTTGTAACAAATCTGACAATGTTTTGGTAATATGAGTTAAAACAGTATCCCTTCCGTGAAAATCTCTTCCCACCCTCTCTGTCACTCACACGCACACATAAACACACACACACATAAACACACATACACACACACACACACACGCACGCACCTGTATATGAGGATATCATACTATAATATTGTTACTGTTTTACTTGTTTGAGATATTGGACTACGTCCATAAAACGCTGTAATTATATTTTGAAGTCTAGTGCTTATTCCATCGCGTTATTTCAGCGAACCGCTTTGTTACGGGGATGTAAACAAACCAGCACCGGTTATGAATGCGCGGTGGGGGCACAAAAACTAAGACACGCACATACGTATATATGTATACATACAAATATGTTTTTTTTTTTTTGTGTGTGTGTGTGTGTGTGTGTGTGTGTACAAGGAATTTCAACACATTTCCCGGTCACCAAATTTACTCTCGAGGCACTGGCCGTCCCGAGCCCAGGGCTACAATGGAAGGTAGCGCCCAGTGGAAATGAACCCGAATCTAAGTAGTTGGGCAGAGAACTTCTTAACCACACAGCCATGCCTCTCTCTCTCTCTCCCTCCCTCCTCACCCCTCTCTGTTTTTCTTTCATCTGCGATTATATCCACACATATTCGCGCGCGTAAGCGTATATGTTTATGTATGATGTATGCATGAATGCGTATTTTCGTCTCTGTGTGTGGGAATGGAGCGATTAATCTATGTGACATTAAGAAAGCTGATAACCTAACTACGACTTTATTTAGTTGGGTAACCAAACAGGCCGACAAGTTCGAAAGTAATATGCTAATAGTAGACGATCTAAGCAATGTAGATAATCAATTGTTTACGATCCGTCACTAGATGGAGGTGTAAACGTGTATGTTGAAGTTCTTGAGGTAGTATTTGGGCATATTTCATTACGCTGGTGAGTGATGTGGGCCTTTTTAACACCACACTAACATGAGAAATAGGCATTACAGAAGGTTCTTTTAAAACTAGCATGCAACAACATAAAATCTTCCATTATTGACAACAGAAAAACACCGCACCACTTTTAAAGTACATTGCAAATCCCGAGACAGAGAAGAACCTGCACCCATATGTAGAACAGTATTTTATAAGATACAGGAATTTTATAATGGATCACAAATCGTATCACATAGGTTTCACAGAGAAGTTCCATATCACCTATTCATCTCCATTGTAAAGTAATACTTTTGTTTCAAATACATAAAAATATATGAATGCTAAAAATATGCAAGGACAAATATATAGATATACAAACATAGTATAGATAAAATATAGATAAAAATGTAGATAGGCGCAGGAGTGGCTGTGGAGTAAGTAGCTTGCTCACCAACCACTGCGTGGCACCTTGGGCAAGTGTCTTCTACTATAACCTCGGGCCGACCAAAGCCTTCTGAGTGGATTTGGTACACGGAAACTGAAAGAAGCTCGTCGTATATATGTATATATATATATATATATGTGTGTGTGTCTGTGTTTGTCCACCCCAACATCACTTGACAACCGATGCTGGTGTGTTTACGTCCCCGTAACTTAGCAGTTCGGCAAAAAGAGACCGATAGAATAAGTACTAGGTATCCAAAGAATAGGTCCTGGGGTCGATTTGCTAGACTAAAGGTGGTGCTCCAGCATGGGCACAGTCAAATGACTGAAACAAGTAAAAGAGTAAAAGAGAGTACTAAGAATAATGAAATATAGACAGACATTTCTTTTAAAATTTCAAAATGAATTATGGAATGGAGGGAGTAATAGATGTTGAAAAAGAGTTTTTGGTACCATATTTAAGGGAAATGAAGTATTCCGACGATCGTTTCTAGATTTCATTCAAAGAGTACCCGTGAATCTTATTATTCACTTCAAAGGAATACCCGCATCATCAGGGAAAAAGAAAAGAATAGTGTTTGCGCTAGAAATGTATTAAATGGTTTTGCAAGTATTAATTAATTTATGTTTTATATAAGAATCATATGAATTATGGAAATTATTAAGAGTCCCAGATCATTATGAAGAGATTCCTCTTAATTTATTTTGAATTTTTAAACGAAATGTCTTTCTATATTTCATTATTCTTATATATATATATATTTTACCTATACTCTATAATACTCTTTTTACTCTTTTACTTGTTTTAGTTATTTGACTGTGGCCATGCTGGAGCACCGCATTTAGTCGAGCAAATCGACCCCAGGACTTATTCTTTGTAAGCCTAGTACTTATTCTATCGGTCTCTTTTGCCGAACCGTTACGGGAACGTAAACACACCAGCATCGGTTATCAAGCGACAAACACAGACACACAAACATATACACACACACATACATATATATATATATATATATATATATATATA
>NC_068981.1:179962205-179972338 GCF_001194135.2 Octopus bimaculoides | reverse complement strand
CCAGTGCGTAACTGGTAGTTAATCGACCCCGAAAGGACGAAAGGCAAAGTCGACCTCGGCGGAATTTGAACTCAGAACGTAATGGCAGACGAAATAGCGATAAGCATTCCGCCCGACGTGCTAACGTTTTTGCTGACTCTCCGCCTTAGTGGAATAGATATTGCAAGAAGAAGGATGAATTAAAAGGTTTATAGGAAATAATCGAACAGAACACGTGTAAATAGATGTATTCTTTGGTTGGATATATTTAGGAAGTTAGTCATAAAATTATGAAAGAACAATTTTTTGACGAAAATTTATTTTAAAATTATATTGTGTATAGGCAAAACAAACAAACAAGATCTATAGTTAGCTCTACTAATATATACTGTAGAGAGGAAAGTAGTCTAGGAGCTTTAGGTATCATTCAAATAAAATGTCCTGAGGTAGCAAATGCTATTTCCTATCTGCTTACACATAGAATGTATGAAAAACGGCTAATAATTCCTTCACACTTTGCTTTTGTTACATTTATTCAAACCGCTAAGAATCCTTCTCAACGCATGGCTATGATGTTCTCCCACTACTCCTGCTCATGATCAGAGATGCACATATTGTCAACCACTAAGGAACATGCTCAAGTGGTTAAAGGTGAAGACAGTGAGAAGTAAATCTGTGGTACTGAGCAGAATATTTGCTGAAATAATATTTCTGCTTTAGTAGTTCAGTGTTGAATGGTCTGAAATGTAATGGAAAATATGTCAGTTCCAAAATATTGATAACCTGATCACAAAAGCAAAGTTTGAACGGAATAGTAGTCATTTCCTTCGATTTTCAGATAGAAGCAAATAGGAAATAACATACACTGACCAAAGACAAAAGAAAAACAAAAAGTTGTGACACAATGTTATTGACAACATTTATCGTTAATAAGGTGGCGAACTTGCAGAATCGTCAGCATGCCAGACGAAATATTTAGCAGCAATTCTTTCGTCTTTACGTTCTGAGTTTAAATGGTGCTGAGATCTCTTTTGCGTTTCTTCCCTTCGGAGTCAATAAAATAAGTGCCAGTTGAGTACTGGGATCGATACAATCCCTCCCCCGAAATTGGTGGCCTTGTGCCAATAACTGTAGTTAGTTCTGTATTCTGCATAGAGGAGGGTGGCCTAGGTGCTTTACAATTTATTCAAATAAAAATGATTGAAATTATATGACAAACTAAAATACATTTTTTTTTCATGTTTCCAGTCGTGACAATGTATGTACCAAATCAAATTTTACCCCTCTTTCCTAAAATAAGTGTCATTGTTACAAACTGAGGCATCCTTATACATACTAGAAGTATTAGCGGAATCATGTTACAGTATCAAACAAAATGACATATGTTGCTTGCTTGTTCTTTACCTCACATTTTGAGATCAAATCCTCGCCTTTCATCCTTCTTGGGTCGATGAAATAATGTAGCAGTCAAATGTAAACTCCCAGCAGATTTCTAGTTTTGTGCCTTTGTTAAAAACCATGATTTGGTTAAATATGTCTCTTTATAGGTCTGAGTTAAATTCCACCAGGTTTGGCTTTTTTTACCTCCTCACCTCTCTCTTCTTCTTCTCTTCCTCTCCCTCTCTTCTTCCTCCTCTCTCTCTCTCTTTTCATGAGGTTGATAAAATACATACCGGAGTCGAATCAATTGACAGTGTCCAAATTCCAAATCATTTCATCGTATTCCCACACCACCACCACAACACAGATATGGCTAGATGGTTTAGAAATTCGTTTCGCAATCACGTCTTCTCTTCGAAACTATTGCATATCTGGGTAAGTGTCTTCCACCATAGCCTTTCGTCGGTCAAAATGTTATACGTGAAATTGACTAGACGTAAACTGTGCAGAAGTCAGTTGGATAGATTCCTCCTTTAATTCAAAGGTGCAGCCTTATTACATACAGTGACATGTTGGACAGACCTGAGAGATATATCGAGTGTGTATCTAGTATATGTGGAATATTCAGCCACCTACACGTTAATTTATTGAGTATATAGTTCAGTTAATAGTACAACTGAATGTTCTTTGTCGAAACCGATGGAGAATTTATATCACGCTGTAATCATTATTTAAACGAGTTAGTAGAGTGGCAGAAATAATAGAGAAGGGAACCATTTTGTTTAGGCTTAGAAGCTATTTTTTAGGCGTAGTGAGAGAAAGAAACACAGTATCGTTGGCCTCTTTGTAGAACCTCCGAGACTGGTGATGAAAAACGCTTAGAAACCACGTCCAGTGTCTGTAGTATGAAGAAGTGCATAAAAAGTAGCTAGTTCTCCTGAAACGGGATACCAGATATAAGTGTTTGCAACAGAAGAGACCTCAGTGAAAGCATCCATGTGCTAGTGTCGAAGAAGGTTTTAGATTAATTTTAACCACGAGCAAGCTTCTACATTTAGTTTTCGTTTCAATTACGACGCTTGTTGTAATACAACCCCAAGTTGTTGTATATGTTACTCAATCAACTAAGCCATTTCTCACTAGGAGACCTTGGACCTCTGCGAAGATTAATTAATTACATTTGTTTTTGATAATGTCCATTCTTAACCGAGTGTTTGAGATTTATTGATCTTATATTTGTATGAATAGTTTTCTTTGTAATGAGGCAAAAATGAAGAATTTATGTGAATATTACGGTCGGAGGAACAAAACCAGTGAATTAATTATTGGAACCAGTCGGTGAACTACTATTTGGGAATTTAGATTTCTAGAATTGAGAAAGAAAGTGTTGGAATTAACGTTCAGTCTGAGGACAAATTTAATAAATGTTAAGCGTAGATAGTTGATCTTTTGATCAAATAGAATCTGATAGCTACACCATAAAAATTTATTCCGCAGATATTACATTAATAATTGCATATATTACATGCCTTCCCTTTCTATTCACTTTATTGCAGTTTCATTGCATTTATTAAGATTTGTGATTGTACAATTCTAGCTAGATTTACGTGTCTGTTCGGAAACGTAGCAATTTCATTGGCAAGTCATTTTCTATTTATAAAGTTTAACCTTCGTTACACCTTTAACAGAAGATTTCGCTGTCATTTTAACATTTACTTTAACGCTTCCTGAGTCTTTGAGTATGCTCCTTAAATTCAAGCTGCTTTGAAATTTACGTGTATACATATTTTTCCCATCTTCCGTTACGCATTTTGTCTCCAACTATAAATATTTCAAGTTGTTCTTTCTATAAATGCATTCCTATTGAATTACGTTTAACAAATCGCATTCACTATTTTATGTAATTTCCTTTTTTTTTTTTTATATAAATTCCAAATCGAAATATTACCATCATTAATTAAATTCAAACTACTTATTCCATTTAAGATCTACGGATGTCGTTTTACATCTATAAATATAGAGAATCATGAGATGTCGCTCACTTCAAATCAGAGAGCGAAGTATGGAGGCTGAAATGTCTATCTCAAGAATATTTTATTTTTACTTCATTAACAGATAGTAAATAGATTAGCGAAATCAAATCTTATCTTTTAACGATATGAGAAATTGCTACATCCGTTCTGAAAACAGATAGACAGTCTCTTTATTTACCATAATATGGTCACAGCTTCGCTACAAACATTCATGAAACAACTCCTTTTTACACTATTGCTGTTTTAAAAGTTTCGTCTTAAGTAGACAGATAAGTATTATAACTTCAATGACAATGTCATTGCTATCAATTGGGTTTCTCTTTGCTACTGATACTGTCATACAGAGAACGAGACTAATTTTCTAAATATCAAACTCTCATCAGATACTTGACGGGCAAGAAAGTTATCAGCAGGTGAACCTTAGTCTATTCACCGTTACATCACGCTATCGCTACTCTGTTGCGTCCCTTGCGTTTCCTGGGCTTTAAACCCTTCACCCTCGCCAACTGCCACCTCTTTACTCCCTAATCTTTATGATTTCCAACACTATTCATATGTAAATGACGATAAGGTCTAATAATCGTCATCAGAAAAAAAATATATATTTATCATATTGGCTGTTATCGCTTGTTTATCGCTGATGCTACAAGTACTATTGCTGCTATCATTGCGGCAATCCCTGCTGCTGCTGCTGCTGATCATATTGCTGTCGGTGCTGTTGGTGCTGCTACTCTTAGCTATAGTTATTATGTTCTCTCTCTCTCTTGGTTATAGCTGCTTTATTTGCTACTATTGTTTACGTTGATCTTACATTTTAGACACATATTTTGAAATGTTTACCCATAGAGGAATTTTGTTTTCCAACAGATCTATTTTAGTGGTGTCGCAACAAAAACAATTCTTACTGCAAAAATTTCTTGTTTGAATTCATTTACAGGGATCCCCGTCAATTGCTTTGAGGCCGAGGTTCGAATGTTTTAACTGAGAGTAAGATAAGATCATTAACCCATTAGCTATAAGAAATAAAGCAGTAAAGGAATAAAAGCGCGTTTCCTGTGGCCCTTGGTAATTTTTCTTGGCATTTTGATTGGCTGTTATCACTAAATGCAATGTTTGTTTTAAAATTTTAGCTGTATGTTTCTGAAGGAAGGCTTAAGTATGAATATCAGGCGAATGAACCAGAGCGACCCTATTTCTAACCATGAAAGGAAAACAAGAAGAGACATTAATGTCTTGAGTGAAGGAATCTCTGGGAAGTAGTGGGAGAGATAAATGATAGGTCTCATCAACAAACTCATGCTCGTGGAATGGCAATGGAACTCGCTTTCTCTTTTCTGTGTAATCAAGGATCATATCTAATGTAATGAGTACTATATATCTTATATGTAAGTAGTTCTCTAGTGTAGGATGAAA
Organism: Octopus bimaculoides; assembly: GCF_001194135.2. NCBI lineage: Eukaryota > Metazoa > Mollusca > Cephalopoda > Octopoda > Octopodidae > Octopus > Octopus bimaculoides. The sequence continues at coordinate 179,967,533 of NC_068981.1, read as the reverse complement.
TTCCACCTTCTGATAGATTATAAATGAAATGAGGTATTTTCTAACCCATAAAAGAAGTTATCTGCCCTTAGTCTTGATTGTGTTTAACTTTGTCGGGTATATTACAGTTTTATTATAGTTTGCTATGAAGTAGTGAGTGTGTAGTAATGAATATTACTTTCTTGAGACAAGCTATGTTTACATTACGGATTTGGTTATTTATTGTGCACAATTTTTTTTTTTTTGATATTTTCGTTGATAACTAAAACGGATTGTTGAGGTTGATTTCAGGCAAGACGTGTGGAAATGAAGGTCGAATGCATAGTAGTGTGATCAATGTAGGAGCGTAGGAGAGTGTATGGTTAACAATGACAGCTATGAGTTGAGAGATCGAAGACAATGGAAAATATAGGGAATGAATATCGTTAAATAATCATCTAAACATGATTAAAAGAAGAGAAGGCAACTCAGACAATAAGTGTTATTGTTAGGATAGTATGGTTACTTGCAGATTCTTAGGGTGGATACAGTGGACTACTTTTGTTGATATTAAGTGCTATAACCAATATACAAACTTTTAGATACAAAACTTTTGAAGTCTTATTGTAGCCGAAACCGAACATTTAAATTTTTATCAACTAAAGGCGTAGGAATGGGTGTGTAGTAAGTAGCTTGCTTACGAACCACATGGTTCCGGGTTCAATCCCACTGCGTGGCACCTTGGGCAAGTGTCTTCAACTATAGCCTCGGGCCGACCAAAGCCTTGTGAGCAGAGTTCGTAGACTGAAACTGAAAGAAGCCCATCGTATGTATATATGTATGTAGATATATATATATATATATATATATATATGTGTGTGTGTGTGTGTGTGTGTGTGTGTGTGTGTGTGTCTGTGCTTGTCCCCTCAACATCGCTTGACAACCGATGCTGTTGTGTTTACGTCCCCGTCACTTAGCGGTTCGGCTAAAAAGCCCGATAGAATAAGTACTAGGCTTACAAAGAATAAGCTCTGGGGTCGATTTGCTTGACTAAAGGCGGTGCTCCAGCATGGCCACAGTCAAATGACTGAAACAAGTAAAAGAGTGAAAGAGTAAATACACTTCAAATAATGAAATCTTAAGTCGAAAATCATTAATACCTGATAGTCGAACGAGTTAGGAGAATATGTTACAGAACGATACCAGATCAAATGGCATACAACAGATGCAACATTCACAACACATAATAAAAATACATAAAATACACATGGTACTGCATGAACCTAAAACACCCGAGTTATAGAATGAATGGATTCATTATAAACAAGAAAAACAAAAGAAAACTTGTCAAAGAGAACGCAGCATATATCCCGAATAACGAACTGTTAGCGTATATTATAAAAAAGAAAAAGAAAAGTATCGAAACACCAACGAAGCTTCTCAGCTACATGAAACTTCAAACTTGTCAGCTAGCGAGCTTGATTCGTATAACTATTGTAATATAAAAATTCCAGTGTAAATATGAAAACCGTAGATTTCATGACTCAAGCTGTGACATGATCCGCAAGTACGAAACATTCTCGTCGTTTGCTGAAGCAATGAAATCAAGGAATCAAGAAATCATTATAGCACAGTAGAATACGGAACACGTAACAAAACTAGGTAGAATATATATACGAGCTGATAACGCTATCATCCTGTATAGAGCTCCAGAAAACTGATATCAACTATGCAAGCATTACTCTGATAGCGAAGTACCAACCAAAAATCAATAGGATACAGCATTCGTGAACTAAACTAATCAAAATAAGCAGGAATGAACCATTGATTGGTTTTGCAATCTCATTCCCGTATTGTTGGGGTCCTTAACAGATAAAAACACTAAAGGATACTATCAGTTTTAAACTATGGATCTTCTACAGTTAGACTTCGCAAGGAGCGATTCTACATCTTTTTACGGACTCATCGCATTTTGGAGACATATCCTCCTTCTTGTAACGGCTTCCAACTTCCATGTCTCCCACCAATCTCATTTATCTTTCCTTCACTTTTCCTCTCTCCATACACTTAAATACATAACTTACATCCCCCACATACACACAACATAGGTAGCTACTGCACACACATACATACGCACGCGTAATTTTATATATAATCATAAGCACGTACAAAAAGTTCCTCGCATACACAGACACCCACCCGTACATACACACTCATACGCACAAGCACACACAGACACGCAAAAACATACATATAGATCTGTATACACACACTCATACGCACAAACGAGCACACAAACATATGTACACACACAATGATCCCACACAAATACACACACACACATTACCCAACCTCTACACCGCATATCCTACTACTGCTAAACCTACTAATCTGTTACATCCATTGATGCACATAAACACATACGCACGCCTATGCCCCCATTCTACGCAGAGAATCTCCAACACACAACCGCACTAATCGCAACCCACACACGTATGCACATACACGCGCAGACATACAAAAAACATATATACATATATACACTCCACGCACACAAGTATCACACACAGACACACACACACGATGTCCAATTATACACGTCACCGCCTTCACAAATTGTATTCTCTATCTCTCTGCATCTTCCGGTTATCTCTTTTTTTTCAGCCGTGTAACGGTACAGATGCTTTTCTCCGGACTATCCGCTCTTTCCTCCTTTTCCTTTTCTCTGAACTTGTTTTCTTTTTCCGACAAAGAAATGTGTTCGAAACGTCATTTCCACATCTATTTTCTCATCAAAACTTTCTCTGATCGTCAATCTGATATTCACTGTATAAGACTTTAATTCGCTTTTGTTGTGTTCTGCAGTGTTTTTCTTTTACTTCTGTTCTTGAATTTGATATATATATATATATATATATATATATATACAGGGGTTGGACAAAATAATGGAAATGCCTTAGAATTTCAAGCAAATTCATTTTAATATCAGGTAGGACCGCCTTTGGCAGTAATTACAGCTTGAATTCCACGAGGTATGAACTCGAACAAAGTTTGAATTGTTTCCAAAGGAATTTTTGTCCATTCTTCAGCTAAAACAGTCTCCAGTTCTTGTAGTGATGATGGTGGAGGATATCGACTCCTTACATGTCTTTCTAAAATGCACCATAAATGTTCAATAATACTGAGATCTGGGACTGTGGTGGCCAGATAAGGTGTTCAACTTCACTAGAATGTTCCTCGCGCCATTCAGTAACAACTTTAGCTGTGTGAATTGGTGCATTATCATCTTGAAAGATTGCGTTTTCCTCCGGAAACAGTTCCGCAACCATAGGATGAATTTGATCAGATAAAATGCTTAAATATTCTTGATTATTAATTCTACCGTGAAGGAACGCCATTGGGCCGGCGGATTTCCAAGATATAGCCCCCCCCCCACCAGATAATCACAGATCCTCCTTCATGTTTAACAGTCGGAAGAAGGCAGTCTGAGTCAAATGCTTCTTTTGGCTGTCTCCACAAGTATACTCGGCCGGTGGTCGGAAATAAGATAAAGGATGATTCGTCCGAGAAAATAACATTCTTCCACTGCTCTAGGGACCAATTCTGTATGTTTTACCCCACTCTAAGCGCTTTGCAACGTTTGTTTTTGAAAGTAGTGGCTTTTCTGATTGCAGCCTTCCCGTGAAATCCGGCTTTGTGCAGCTCCCGGCGAACAGTTTTTGTGCAAACTGGGTTCTCAAGGTGGTCATTAAACTTTGCAGTAATTTGAGAGCTGTACTTTTGTGATCCTTTCTAAGAATTCACATCTGACGGTCCCTGTCTGAAAGTTTTGGTCTTCTTCCGGAGTTTTGTTTCGACGAGGAGATCTTTTTCCCCTTTCGTGACAGTACTTCTTGATACCCCAAGCATTTCATTTGTTTTCGTCATGCTAGCGCCTGCCAGAAATTTGACCTCTTTGAAAGTTCGATAGATCTGTCATTTTACTGAATTTAAATTACTCTTTTCTGATGATATCTGAAAAGAAACAGCAATCTTAGAAAAACATATTAAGCAACACTAATAAAAAAAAAAAAACACATAAGAATAAACAAGCTTTTGACGGTTTTATAGATATTTCAAAATTATGATGGTATGATACTAAGTGTTCCAAAAACGAACAAATAAAGAAGGCGTGTTCAAAAGAATGTGTAAAACGTAGAAGTTTGTTAAATGTGTAAACTGTAGTAAAATGTTGAATTTCAGTTTCTTAAAACTAAAGCTAACGTCTGATTTTGCTTTATGTTGTTCCGTGTTCAGTTCGATGCCTGGTGCATTTCTCTATTCAGTTTCGAGGGTGCTATCTGCTCGTACGTTATTCGTTTTTACGTTGCTTAATGTCGAGCAACTGAGGAAGGGGTACTCGATGTACTTGGCATGTTAGAGGATATTTTTTGTAAACTAAAAATGAAAGTGCCATTTTATATATATATATATATATATATATAAATTAAGAGTTAGAGGTTTTGCAACCGTCTAAGGGATAAATGTAACTCTCACACACACATATACGTATACACATCTTCGCATTTTGTATATGGCAGATGTCTACCAGTACTCTCATAAGAGGTCCTATGCTATTCGTGGCTGGCTACAGTATATTATGTCCAACATATATGTATCTATGTATGTATACATATATATATTTATGTATAACTAAATATACATTCATACATATGTATATATATATATATATATATATATATATATATATATATATATATATATATATAAATGTATGTATGCTCCTGCATGGTCAAAGCCTTAGCGCTGAAACACATAAAAGAATAAAAGAATGTGTATATATATGTCTGTGCATATATATATATATATGTATATATATATAGGTTATGTAGTGATACTGATTATGAATATTAACAATGGGGCTAAAACATAAGTACTTCAGGGTAGAGAGTGTTCTTTACATTAAATATACGTATTGAAAGATCTCATATTTGCTATATAATGGTTTGAAAAACTTTCGATTAACAGAAATGATTATTTCAGCAATTAGTTGGTAAAAATTCACTCTGGCGATGTTTAAGATCTAACATGAAGAAAGAAAAGAAGGGTAAATATCTACAATTTGAAATATCCCTAGAGGGAGTTTTTCTCGGTTAATTGCATGGATAAATCACTGTTAATCGAAGTGTTTTATTTCTTTGTAATTCTCTACATAACACATATGGTAAACCCCTCCGGCCTGCATGCCTATATATAAATATATGCATAATACACAATATACATATAGATATTCTCATATAGATGTCTATGTATATATTTTTAATACACACACACACACACACACACACACACACATATATATATATATAT
>NC_068981.1:179958608-179961612 GCF_001194135.2 Octopus bimaculoides | reverse complement strand
TAACATATATATATATATATATATATATACATACTTATGTGTACTCGTGTTTGTGTGTGTGACATTTCAACATGTGTGTACATATTCATGTATGCGTATGCGTGCTGTGCGCGCGCGTGTGTGTATGTGTTTGACGATGCGTGTCTGTGTACGTTTGCGCAAGACTGATCTTACCACTTTATTGAATACGTTCAAGATTTTCCGCTCGTAATGTTCACTTAAAACATTTCAGCGTACTCCTGTTTTCCATCTCTTGTCATAACAAGCATTATTCTTCTTCTTCTTCTTCTTCTTCTTCTTCTTCTTCTTCTTCTTCTTCTTCTTCTTCTTCTTCTTCTTCTTCTTCTTCTTCTTCTTCTTCTTCTTCTTCTTATTATTATTATTATTATTATTATTATTATTATTATTATTATTTTATGTTTGGCTTTTGTTTTGCATTTGTACAAGTTGGATCCAAGTCTCACCCAGAGACCTCAAGAGACAACAAGTTAGAAGTTCATGTAGGTGTTATGCCTAGGGTACCATATATTTGGATTTGTACAGTTTTGTTCAAGTGAATGTTTATTATTATTATTATTATTATTCAGTAGTTTTATTTTTATAACGTGCTTTCACTTCACTACCGAGCGCAGCTCTGTGCGCCTTGGGTATGTGCTGTGGTGCTCTTATGTTTAATGTATTGAAAGTGTTTTGCGTAGAATGTGTGCAGTACCCAGTAGTGCAATTTTCTGTATGTTATATATATTTGTAAGTCCTGGTGTTTTTGTTATGTATTTGTCTGAATATTTTTTTATTATACCTAAGGCACCTACTATGATAGGAATTGTTTCTGTTTTTAGATTCCACATTCGAGTTATCTCTATTTCCAGGTCTTTGTATTTTGAAAGTTTTTCCATTTCTTTTAGAGAAACGTTGTCATTATTATTATTATTATTATGATTATGATTATAATCATCATTATTATTATTCAATGAATATAATTAATATCCACTTCTGTATTGCTACAACACCTATCTAATATTTTCCAGTATTTCTTTGACTTTGAAGCCACACGCAACTGAGTCAAGATAACTTTATTTCAGACACTTGGCCGCTGTGGTGGTAGAAAAAATAAACAACGAAAGGTGAAGAAACATGTCAAAGGCTAAATGCATGTTTGTGAAAGACTTATGCCAATCGGCCGAATAGCTTTCATTTGGATGCAGCTTAGCATGTCTGCGCATGCGTTTTGTGTATGTGTGTATTTGTGTGTGTGTGTTTGTGTGTGTGTAAGTGTGTGTCCGTGTGTGTGCCTACGTGTGTGAGTGTGTGTGCATGAGTGCGTGTGTTTTGTCGCGCTTGCTTGTATGGGAGTAAAACCGATTTTTGAGTTGTTTAAAGAGTCACGATTTGTCATGTTTTCGAAGTCTCTGCAGACGGAGTCAGCACAGATTTATTGTGAGGATCGAAGGTTGCATGTGAGTGGCGTTTGATTGCCTTGGGTTAAAGGGCGAGGAAGTGCATTCGCTGTCACGTGTCATCATCATAATAATTGTGAGATAGAAGGAGGAGGGTGAAACAAAACCGAACCATTGAACTTTGTTGATGGAGGGTAAGTGAAAGTGAGCTCGTCCATAAATACACACCATTTCTTGACATTTGAAACGAAACAAATGATCCAAGGATCGATGTAGCTCATAAGCAGAGAGTTTTATGGAGTATTCGCGTGCCAGAGATGATGGAATGATATACAGATGCTGAATGCAACAAATGCCTTTCCTGTGAATATTCGAGGGTGAAGGCCCACGGATGAGCAAAAGAAGAAAGTAGATGTCCAGGGTATGATTTTACGAAACCGCACTGGAGTTCAGTAAGAAAGAAGGAGGACTCCAAGATGATGGGGAGGTTGTGGTTGATGGTAATTCCTGTTGTATGTGAGATGTTACAAGTGAATAAGAGAAGACAATAGCTTGCAGTATTAAAGGGTTGCCCTTCTGTAGAATGGGACTCTCTTACCATACTTCAATATCGGGATATATTGCATGAAAGAGAGGGGGAGGGAGACGAGAGAGGGGGGAATAGAAGACGAGAAAGAAAGAGAGAGGAGAGAGAGCATGAAGACTGATTAGTGAGGACATGGATTGGATCTGGTACCTATTGTGCGAAGCTAAGGAGAGGGATATCACCCTCGAATATCAATGTTTAGAGGAAAATTTTACCGTGTGTAACCAAGTCAATAAAGATATCCTAAGTAGAGAGAAATGAAAATTTCAAATTATTGTAGATTAGGAGTTAACAAAAATAATCTACGACCCAAATGAGAAAGTTCATTTCAACTTTCCTTGTAATGTACACATTTTGAAGAACTTCAATATGTATATTAGTTAAGGAAATATTCTTAATATTTAATATCATTATGCATACAGGTGATTTTGCGCTTACACTTAGTTACAACACATGTTGTAAGAAACTGTTGTAGAGAAAGTCCATGTCCGTTTCCCCGATAACATGAATAATCATAAATACTATTCTGTAAAACATAAATCGTTCAATGTTTTCGTGCTAATCCAGCTTCTGGTTATAAACGGCATTCTGGCAGAAACAAGAGCATGATGATTTATTATCTGTTGATTTCTATCAAAGTAGTACATTATCTTGCACGTATTAGAATGCTTCTGAGAGTTTACACCAAAAATGAATGAACATGTGTTTCGAATGAACTAGGCGTAAGGGTTGTCTAACGAAGAGTAGAATCTCGATATTTAAATTTCTGGTCGCCTTCTTTTCGTGTTTGGATTAAAACCGAGAGAATTTTCATAGCAAATGTCGTTATATTAATCCGTAAGCTCTCCCAATCCTCTCTCTTTATACATACATGCATACACACATACATACATACAAACATACATATATACATATATATGTATATATATAGAGATGTGTGTATGTGTGTATCTATTTATAAATATATTTATATATATGCGAATTATGTAAGCATGCATGTACGCATATATATATATATATA
>NC_068981.1:179957947-179958554 GCF_001194135.2 Octopus bimaculoides | reverse complement strand
GAGAAAAACTCCAAGGCTCTTTTACTCTTTTACTCTTTTTTTTTACTCTTTTACTTGCTTCAGTCATTTGACTGCGGCCATGCTGGAGCACCGCCTTTAGTCGAGAAAATCGAACTCACAACTTATTCTTTGTAAGCCTAGTACTTATTCTATCGGGTTTGGTCGGCCCGAGGCTATAGTAGTAGACACTTGCCCAAGGTGCCACGCAGTGGGACTGAACCCGGAACCATGTGGTTGGTAAGCAAGCTACTTACCACACAGCCATTCCTGCGCCTCTTATCTAAATTAACTATTGCTTAACCATTTCCTCATACCGTTTCCGATGAAGGAATATATAAATTATCCCGAAACAGCTGTAAGACCTTCTATTTATAAATGTTCTAAAATCTTTCACAGCCTTGGATTTTTATCTCATTCTGAATTTTTTTTATATATACGCATGCTGATATATGACCTACGTTGGACTTCTTATCCGCATTATCACCGAACCTGGAGCTTAACTATGGTCTGTCCATAGCACTTACTCAGCATTACCTGACACATTTGGGTCTTATTGACATCATTACCTCTCATAACCTCTCTCTCTCTCTCTCTCTCTCTCTCTCTC
>NC_068981.1:179955488-179957546 GCF_001194135.2 Octopus bimaculoides | reverse complement strand
TTAACACATCCATTATAACCTGAATTGTCTAATTGATATTTCTTACAAAGGCTGCTTCATAGACACACACTCACACATACATACGTAAAAATCTATCTATCTGTCTGTGTGTCTATCTATCTATCTATCTATCTATCTATCTATCTATCTATCTATCTATCTATCTATCTATCTACCTATCTATCTATCTATATGCATTTGTATATGTGCGTGTATGTGAATGCCTGTATACATGTAATAAGTTCCCTTACCGTTGTTAATGAATTTGGGGGGATGTGCATGTTGATGCTTAAGAGAAACTTAATAAAATATCAATTTTAGCATAAACTCAATTGTGGAGGTAAGGAATTAGTTTATTACACTATATTTCTAGTCACAGTTGTCCCAATCTTCATCTAGGCAATTCATAATTTATATGTCTAAACTATCAGGAGGAACAAGAAACTTTTATTGAAGTTTAAATGTAATTGAACCGCATGAATGAAAATTAAATAGACAAAGCTACCAAAAATGTTTTTACTTGTATGTTAAATACAGTTTTGTTCTTTACGTGCCACAGTTGATTCTTGAGTTTGTTTTGCCGTACCTTAAACAACTAACATCTGCAAGAAGAAAACGGTAGACATAATGTTCGTATCTCAGGTGACGCCCATGAGATAACAGCTTTTGAGTGAAATATCTTTTGGGTGCCTTTAGTAGATTCCATTCTGTTCAAAGAAACTGGGCCGGGTTTCCAGTTTCAAGATACTTTCTTCCTTCCATTTCACCTGTTTTAGGAATCCCTATAAAACGTGAAAGCTACAGCATTCCCTTCTTATTAAAATATAAAAAAAAATACATATCTGTTCAAGTGTATATGAATGCGTTTGAGGATAGATACGTTGAAGTTACTATTTGAAATATAGTCGGCACAAGCACCAATTTTGTTCTTTCTAGAGAGGCACAATTACTTTTTATTCTGCCTTCAGTCAAATTTTCCTATATTTATTGGAAGATGAATAAATGGAAGAAAATTAGTCATTCGATTTTTGAACAATCTAACCTATATACGTATGACATTATAACTACCTTTATATGCAATAAATGTACCGTGTAAAACAGAAAGACTTGTTACAAATAAGAACGAGACAGCCAACACGTTAGGGTGTAGGAGGGAGAAGTCGGTCAAACTCATATAGAAAGACGTGTCGTAATATGGTATAGCGTAAACACAAGCGAGAAGCAGACGACAATTTTAAAATCGATCTGAAAAAAAAACCGAGAAAAAGAAAAAAGAAAAATGGAGACATCAAAGGTTAGAAAATATAACTTTTCTCTATATTTCACTTATATATATATATATGGGTATATTTTTTATTGTAAGTTTTAGGGTTTCATAACGTAATGACAGATAATTTGTTGTTTGTATTTTGAAGTTATCGTAATTACCATTACAATTTTGTTATATAAGAAACATAATTTGTTTTCTTGGTGAAATTATATTGCAATTCCATGAAAATTTCTTTCATACACAAATATTTAGTAAATAAATTCCTAATCGAATTACATATTTTCCTCTCTCATCTTTTTATCTTTTTTTTTTTTTGTAATTCTAAATCACAATTTTCAAACAAAATATATATGAATACACGAGGGTTGTGTATCTTAATGATATCGCGAAAGAGTATCTGAAGAGGGAACGGTGAATGAAATATTGTATCACATACAATATTAAGAGCCTCTTTTTTTTTATTGTTATGTACAGCTTCTAATTCTCTACATTTTAGCATAGAATTTTAAATTTTCACTATGTATTGAAATTATTTAATAGAATCGTTGCAGAAATACACACTTCAATTTTAAGTATATAATTCATCATATGTATGTTTGTATGTATGTGTGTATTTATGTATGTATGTATGTATGTATGTATGTATGCATGTATGTATATGAGTGTGTATGTGTGTATGTATTATTATAAATATATTATATATATGCATATATACATACACATACATTTATATGTGTATGTATACATACATACATACATAAATACATAATACATATATACATATATAT
>NC_068981.1:179952897-179955418 GCF_001194135.2 Octopus bimaculoides | reverse complement strand
TATATATATATATATACATATATATATATATATACATACATACATACATACATACATACATACATATATAAAATATGATGAAAAGTGGTTAGTTTTCAGTTTATAAAGGTGTTTCACTTCTGTGGTGATTAGAATACCCAGAGCTGAACACTCTCTACACAAGCAGCTTATTCAGAATATTCTTTTGGTTTTTGGTGGATATTGAGAAATGCGTTACGCTGTGCTGTGTATAAAGAATATTCATCTATGATCTTTGTGAGGTGAAGGAATTCAATACATTAAGAAGAGTAAAGAATTATAAAGAATTAATAAAAAAAACTAAAAGAGCAATAACAAAAATATTTGAAATAAAATATAAACAAATGCTTCACTTCTAATGTTTCATTTATTTGGTCTCATTTGCATCCTGCTTAACTGTATTGCACTGCAGTTTTTATAAAGCATTTTTATGAAACACTCCTGCTTTCAGGATACATCTCTTCCTGATGGAAACGGAATAAGCTAGCTTTTAAGTGAGATGATGGTCTTGTTGTTGTTGTTGTTGTTGTTGTTGTTGTTGTTGTTGTTGTTGTTGTTGTTGTTGTTGCTCTTCTTCTTCTTCTTCTTCTTCTTCTTCTTCTTCTTCTTCTTTTTCATTCTTCTTCTTCCTCTTCTTCTTTTTCTTTTCCTCTTCTTCTTCTTCTTCTTCTTCTTCTCCTCCCCTTCTTCTCCTTCTCCTCCCCTTCTTATTCTTCTCCTTCTCCTCCCCTTCTTATTCTTCTCCTCCCCTTCTTCTTCTTCTTCTTCTTCTCCTTCTTCTTCTTCTTCTTCTTCTTCTTCTTCTTCTTCTCCTCCCCTTCTTCTTCTTCTCCTTCTCCTCCCCTTCTTCTTCTTCTTCTTCGTTCTTCTCCTTCCTCTTCTTCTTTTTCTTTTCCTCCCCTTCTTCTTCTTCTTCTTCTTCTCCTCCCCTTCTTCTTCTTCTCCTCCCCTTCTGCTTCTTCTTCTTCTTCTTCTTCTTCTTCTTCTTCTTCTCCCCTTCTTCTTCTTCTTCTTCTTCTTCTTCTTCTTCTTCTTCTTCTTCTTCTTCTCCTCCCCTTCTTCTTCTTCTCCTTCTCCTCCCCTTCTTCTTCTTCTTCTTCTTCTTCTTCATTTTCCTCTTCTCAAACTACGCAACTGCACTTACTAGAGCAACGTGTTGTTACGTAATATGTGTGGATTCAATGACCTCGAAAGTGCAACGACAATGACGTTTTCTATAATAGATATTTCCTGGCTGTTTGTTTAGAAGGAAGCCATCGTAAACATATCACATCATAACAAATTTAAACCACAGTAAACATATTACATTATAAACACATTAATATACAGAAACCTATATACTTCAAGTCTCTCCCCGTGTGTGTGTTACTTAGGTATAAAAGTAAAAAAAAATATGATGGGTTTTCTAAAAGAAAATGCTGCCTCTTCATCTAATATATTCATAATTACTTGCTTGTTTCGTTTTTGTACAATTTTTTTTTGTCCAAACTCATTTATAATTCACCATAGCGTATATACCGCAAGTGCTCCTCCTGAAGTTTTGACAAAAGATTATAAAATAGGCCTTCGTAGTTAACTAATAATACAACTGCCTTATCACACTTTAAAAAAAAAGTGCATTAGGTGCAGTTTTAAAAGCGTGTAAAACTCTAAATCTTTTGTATAAAGCCTGGCAACGTTGATATCTTGATAGCTATCATAATCTATTTCAAATAACCAAGATAATCATTAAATGAAAGAAAGACAGAAAAAAATGGTCTTTTTTGAAGTTTGACATCATTTTAAATTCAGATTTGTATATATCTAGTTTCGCCCAAAATACATTTTGAATGAAAGGAAATGGTCATTATTCGCAGATTTATTCCGTTTCTATCTTTTTCTTTTCACGAGTTATCTTGATTATATTACAGCTAATTCCTGTGTAAACTTCTTTTTCATTTTGAAGAATTTCACTTTATTAGTAGGTTGTTAATCGTCATCATCATCATCATCATCATCATCATTATTATTATTATTATTATTATTATTATTATTATTATTATTATTATTATTATTATTATTATTATTATTGTTGTTGTTGTTGTTGTTGTTGTTGTTGCTGTTTTCTTTTTGTTTTTATTTATGAGTGGAATGGTTAGATGACTGCGTCTCCTTTCTGTTTACTAATTTTGCTTGTTGTTCACAGCCTACTATTTGAAAATATATCAGTGTCTATATCTCTAAGAACGAGCATACAGGGCAGTTTTCTTTTAGATGAATACGTCTTTATGCATGTATGTATATATGTATGTATATATGTGTGTGTGTGGGCGATTTTCTTCTTCCGTCTTCCTTTCTGTTGGACTTGCCTCTTTTTTTTTTTAAAGAAGAGCGTTGTTCGAAACGTTAAACCATCATTCTTCCCTTCCCCGAATGTCTGCTAATACTTTACATGTACCACGTCCTGCGTTCTTGTGTTTTTTTGTGTTTGTTCTTCTTCTTTTGAGGATTTACTATACATATA
>NC_068981.1:179951945-179952887 GCF_001194135.2 Octopus bimaculoides | reverse complement strand
TATATATAGTAAATCCTCATATATATATATGTATACTGATCCCAAAGTGCACGCGTATAAGTAGGAGGACAATATTGGGATGGGTGCGTGTATATGTGCATGAATGTAGGCGGTATAATGTAGGATGTATTACGCATATGCAGAATATACGATATATATGTTTGTATACATGTATGTGTATGTATATATGCATGTATGTACGCACAGAATGTGCAGGAGTTACTCTGAGGTTTTGCAAACTCTTCTACGTCCGTATACATGTACCTACACACACACACACACACACACACATATGGTTGTACGTATGTATGTGGGTGTATAAATATTAGTAAACATTAGGTTATAAATATAATTGCTCGTTTGTGTCTGAGTTTATTTCATAACATACGAATGTTAATATGTTGGCTACATACATATATACGCAACGTATATATATATATATATATCTATATATATATATAGACATATGTACATATGTACATATATAATTATAGTTGCGAACAAAATGCACTGAATCGCGATCGCACAAACTCTCATGTCCTGAGTGAGTGAGCAAGTATACGGAGGTGCTGTTCGTATATATATATATATATGGGTGTGTGTACATTAATAATTACGTACGTAATTATAAGAAGGGATTGACTAAAAGCCCTTTCTCGCGTTAGAAGAATAGACACCAAATGACACTGTTACAACCTTAAAAACTCCGAGAAAAAAAAATTGCACTGTAGTCGGGCGAAAGAATACCGTCTTTTGGCGTCTATTTTCCCAGCGCGTGGAGAGGCTTATGGACAATCCCTTGTTATAATTATGTATATAATTATTAAAATATTTGTAAAATTTACCTATAAGGTTTTCATTTCCGCGCTGACCCCCTCCCTGGTAAAATCATTAATGATTTTTACCCTTTAATATATATATAAATATATATATATATATATA
>NC_068981.1:179948043-179950329 GCF_001194135.2 Octopus bimaculoides | reverse complement strand
TATATATATATATATATATATATATATGTATATATATACACACACATTTATGTATATATGCTTCTGTACATAGCTATATATTTACTCACATATACTGAAATACAACGTAACAGTGAAAATGGCAGGCGAAAAGGGGTACTCAGTACGTGTGTTGTACCGATTGAAGTAGCATATGTAGGGCAGATGGTGGTCAAGGAGTAATGAGTCGGCTCTGCTTCAATTATCAACCGTAGTCACGCGTGTAATGCAAAATAAGACGTGGAGGGGCGGTATGACTTCCCTTAATCTTACATTTACATCACTAAGATGGATATACATACATGCATACATACATACCTACATACATACATGCATACAAGCATACGTACATACGTACATACATATATATGGGAGAGAAAGTGAGACAGAGAAAGAGGTAGAGAGAGATAGACACAGAAAAGTAGGCAAATATACATACATTCAATCATATCGACACTCGCGCACACTCATGTATACACGTATTTAGTTGGCGAGAGAGAGAGAGAGAGAGAGAGAGAGAGGGAGAGGGAGAGAGAGATAGAGAGAGAGAGAGATAGAGAGAGAGGGAGAGGGAGAGAGAGATAGAGAGAGAGAGAGACAGAGAGAGAGGGTGAGACAGATGGACAGTTAGAGATAAAGGATGGATAGATAGATAGATAGATAGATAGATAGATAGATAGATAGATAGATATGAGTGTATTCTGTATGCTTCTGTGTGTGTGTACATGTGTGTGTACGTGCGTGCACCCCGACGCATATATCTTCACATACGTGTGTTTATGCGTACTTGCTTATATATTTATTTAAATATATGTTTGTATTTATGTATGTATGTATGTATGTATGTATGTATGTATGTATGTATGTATGTATCTATCTATCTATCTATCTATCTATCTTTCTATCTATAGATCTATCTCTGTGTACATATAAACAAACACTAAGCATAAACAAACACATGCACAAAGACACACGCTCCTATGCACACACACACACACACACACACACACACACACACACACACACATACGTACATACACATGCAAAGACACACACACATATATGAAACAGATGCTTTGCTCCATCACTATTTTGAGGTGTCTATTTCCTTATTTCTCGTCACCTCTATAAGATAAAACGCATCTATGCATACATACGTGCGTGCATACATGCATACTGACGCACATACATTTATACATGCATGCATGCATACATACATAATACATACATACATACATGCTGTTATGTCTCAATTCTACACAGTGGCTGTTTGAGCTACGAAATCCTCGTCGCCACTGTTATGTCTCAACGCTACTGTTATCTAGCACCTTCGGATGATCTCTACTCAACCGCTACACAGCTGCTACTCGACTGCTACTCAATACTCCTACCACGGCCAGACTACCTCTATTTATATGTCTTGGGAGATCCTAAATCTTCGCCTGGGGGCGTCGACACAAAGCATACATACATACATACATACATACGTACTTACGTTCACACACATGAAATCTCACAGTGAGGTAGAGGCTATAGCCACTCATAATATGGAAAAAATACTGGTGGAACGTCTCAGCGAAAACCCGAATAAAATGAAAATATAATTGACCTGACATAATGATTTGTGACAGATAAGAGGATATAGAGCAGAGGAAATCACCTACGCTTTACTATTCAGAAATTTACTGCTACTCCACCGGGATTACAAGTTCAGATCGATACCTGTAATTATTGGAGCACTAGGATATATAGCACACTACCTAAGCTTCAGTCTTTCGAGAGTAAGCTTCTCAGAACCGGAGGGGAAAAAAGCTAATGAGAAGATTACAGATACAAAACATCAATGGAATTGTCAAAATTGTTCAAATGCTTAGCATTTAAGCATATGTGTGTATTTGCCTAGACATGCAACTACATGCCTGAGAATACATACATGAAACAAAACTTAAAACTTTGCGCATGCACTAGTTCAAATATTGAACAAATACAAACAAACGTCACAAATAACGTTGTTAATGTTGTTTCAAATTTTAATGAAGAGACTAGGATCTAGATTAGAAACCGCATTTCTCCTTTGACAAGAGATCTAGAGATAAAACTAAATACTACATTATATATATACTCCAA
This sequence comes from Octopus bimaculoides, assembly GCF_001194135.2. Taxonomy (NCBI): domain Eukaryota; kingdom Metazoa; phylum Mollusca; class Cephalopoda; order Octopoda; family Octopodidae; genus Octopus; species Octopus bimaculoides. The sequence continues at coordinate 179,948,184 of NC_068981.1, read as the reverse complement.
ACATACATGCATACATATATACATACATACACACATATGTACGTACGTGTATATGTATTATGTGTGCAACTATAAGTCTATCTAGCTATAAATCCATCTATCTATCTAACTATCTATCTATCTATCTATCTATCTATCTAT
>NC_068981.1:179947476-179948033 GCF_001194135.2 Octopus bimaculoides | reverse complement strand
CTATCTATCTATCTATCTATCTATCTATCCATTTATCCATCTATCTATCTTTCTACATTTAGAAATATACTTTAATATACAGCATTCTGACATCTCGTCCCTTTTTACGTCCTGGGTTCAAATTTCACCGAGGTCAACTTTGCCTTTCTTCCTTTCAGGGTCGATAAAATAACTACCAGTTAAGCAAGCACTGGAGTCAATATAATCGACTTTCCCCTCCCACGAAATTGCTGGCCTTGTGAGAAAATTTGAAATCGGCACATAATATTCTGCATCAGAGATGCAGAGTGCTGAATAAGTGCCTTAATAAGTTTGATAGAACCTATTATATCAGAAATACATGCAAGAATATACATTTAATGGCCAGGAAACCCGCAAACAAATACGATGCCGAAACAAACATTTCTGTGCTGAGCGTAAGGAACTACAGTTTCATGTTAGTGTGTAGTCTCTCTCTCTCTATATATATATATTCTCTTAAACACCAGATGTGCTATCAAAACTCTCGATTGGACTATATCAGGTGGAGGAGAAGAGCCACGCAAGGAACGTAAAGA
>NC_068981.1:179946837-179947466 GCF_001194135.2 Octopus bimaculoides | reverse complement strand
TATATAACGCAAACATACACATAAGCGCCGCTTACGCACTCAAAATATACACACGGTCGCATAGATATATCTGTTAAAATTGAATTTCATACCACGTCGGCAGATGCATATTCAAATTTTGATGTGAAGTTGAAGAATGAGGATAAAAACAGAGAATATAGCTCTGTTATTATTCACTCTTAATACAATATTGAAGATACGAACGTGCATATCTGATCACTGTTGTTTTCGTCTGCAGAGAACACTCCTAAGTAGACGATGCCTGTTCATAACTCACGTCGTTCACTGATATCTACTATCGTTGGAACAGTGAACTGGTTCAAACGGAGATGTTTAAGAACTAATAGAAAATGTGAATGGCACAATTTTTTCGTGGTAGGGTAACACATATTTCAGTATGGTATGTTCTGTTTCGAAGAGAATATCTCTCATTACCCGGTGTTAAAAGCATCCAATCTTGTGCTACCAGTAGTATAGGACTAGCAAACAGAGACAGAACCAATGAATGTACTAGAAAATACACTATAGCTTTGTTAATCAATGCATATCTTTCTCTTTCTCCCCCCTCTGCCTTTATCTATCTATCTATCTATCTATCTATCTATCTATCTATCTCTTCATATATATAT
>NC_068981.1:179943641-179946547 GCF_001194135.2 Octopus bimaculoides | reverse complement strand
TTTTGGGATTTGGTTTGCAAGATTTTTTATGTGAGTTCGTGTGTTGAAGCATATTCTGTTGTGTCTGGGGAGAGTCATTTTCTTATCGTGCCTTAAAATTTAACACACTCACCGTTAAAATTTCCACTTATTATTTTTTATTTTCCTAAAATTTTCGTTGCGTTTTGCAACCTTTTCAATAGTCTTGACTATATATAAATACGGACAAAAACATGCATACGCATACATATATATATATGTGTGTGTGTGTATGTATGTGTATATGTATGTATGTACGTATGTATGTATTATGTATGTATATATATGTATATATATATATAATATGTATATGTATGTCCTTACTTATGCATCACATTCACACATAGACGCTCACACACACAGAGATATGATGTGATCACTTATCTCCTTTTTGTATTCATATAACTTTTTCATTCATGTACTCTTCTTAATGTATACATATATGTGTGTCCATGTGCATATACACTTACACACACACGCCTACACACAAGCGTATACATATACATACATATACATGCAAATGCACTCACAAAAACACACGAACACACATACATTCATACACATATATACATAAATGGTTATACACATTTTTCCATTTCGCCTGATTTTTTTTTCTACAAGTATTGATTCGCACTTAAAAATAAACGCACACTGATATGTCTCTGAACGGACGAATCCATGTATGTATGTATGTATGTATGTATGTACGTAAGAATCTATATATGTATGTATGTATGTATGTACGTAAGAATCTATATATGTATGTACGTATGTATGAACGTGCACGTGTGTATCTATGTTGATATGTATGTACGTATGTAATTATGTATGCATGTAAGCATGAATGTATATATGTATGTATATTGATGCATACATATGCATCTGTCATATATCTAGCTATCTAGTATGCAAATAGCTATCTATGCGCGCACAAATATATGTATGCCTGGATATGTATATATTTACGTGAGTGCACATGCGCTCTCCTCAGCGTCTATGTGTATGTTTTTATGTGTTTTTGTGTAATTGCATGCGTACGTATGCCTATGTATGTGCGTGAACACCATAACCTTTGAACATTTGTTCGGCTGAAAAACCTATTCAGTCTTATGTTTCATGCACTCTGTGTGATATCGTTTTATAAACTGTGACTGCCTAAGATAGTTTTCTTCAATCAGTGTCATTCTCCTTCCCCGCTCTAATCTATTTATGGATTTATTTACTTATTCTTTCTTGTTGAAATCTTGACATTTAGAAACACAGTTGTTCACGACATGATTTATAAACAAGCAAACACAATAAATACTTGTTGTTGTTAGTTAAGAGTTTAATTAATTAGTTTTCTTCTTTTTTTAGCCTTCTGTTTGTGTTTGTCGCTGTAAATATATATATATGTGTATATATATATTGTGTACATGTTTTTTGGTAAACTACTTCATGGAAAGAAACAAGACTTCTTATACATACGTAGCTACATAGATATAAAGATAAATACACGCGTGTGTGTGTGTGTGCGTGCGCATGTGTGTGAGTTTGTGTATATGTGCTACGTAGTGTTTCTTTTGATCAACTTCTTTAAGGTAGTTTTATCAACTACTTTCATATTAGAATATCTTTTTTTTTTTTCAAATTGTATCATTTATTCAGTTACGAAATTCTCTTTATTCTACATTTGACAATGTAAAAATAGTTAGAGACATCTAATGAAAGAAAGAAGTAAAAATTATAAATTTTGAGTTGTAACACGCGAGTAATATAGAATGAAGTGCAAAGCGAAAAATTATGAAGACAAAGCCGGTAACGTGAGGAACCAATTTTGCTGCGAGTTTCATTTGAAATAAATAACGATAAATGAAGTAATTAATATTATACATCTTTGAGTGAATGAAATCACCTATTCGAAGTTTATTAAAATTAAAAATTTTATTTAGTTCTTACTTCAATGGTTGTATCGTTAAGAATATCGCATGGCAACTCCATAGCTTCGTGTTTGATTCCATTGCGTGGCACCTTGGGCATATAACTCAGCCTCGTATATTACAAGAATTTAGAAACCAGAAGCAAACCGAAGCTGTAATCAGTAGTATCATTTTAAATAATTTTTGTTGGTGGTGTTCGGTGGTGAGCTGGCAGATTCGTTTGCACGTCGGGCAAAATACTTAGCGACATTTCGTCCATCTTTACATTCTCAGTTCAAATTCTACTCAGGTCGACTTTGCCTTTCATCCTTTCAGGGGTCAATAAAATAAATACCTGTTGAGCACTGGAGTCGATGTAATAGACAAGCACCCTCCCCAAACTTGCTGGCCTTGTGCCAAAATTTGAAAGAAGTAGTTATTGCTAGTGGTGGTCTTTAGTTCTTGGAGAGCTATTGACGGAAAGGGATTATTATCAGAGATATTCCAGCCATGACTATCACACCCATATTTTCTGGCATGGTGTATCATTATTCAAAGATTATTCAGAGTCATTCAATTAAAAAAAAAAACTGTTGAGTCAGATTTAAGGATGATCTTGATGTCATTTCTAGTGATTCCTCGGAGGTTAGGGCAGCGGACTCGCGGTCATAGGATCGCGGTTTCGATTCCCAGACCGGGCGTTGTGAGTGTTTATTGAGCGAAAACACCTAAAGCTTCACGTGGCTCCGGCAAGGGATGGTGGCGAACCCTGCTGTACTCTTTCACCACAACTTTCTCTCACTCTTACTTCCTGTTTCTGTTGTGCCTGTAATTCAAAGGGTCAGCCTTATCACACTGTGTCACGCTGAATATCCCCGAGGACTACATTAAGGGTACACGTGTCTGTGGAGTGCTCAGCCACTTGCACGTTAATTTCACGAGCAGACTGTTCCGTTGATCGGATCAACTGGAACCCTCGACGTCGTAAGC
>NC_068981.1:179940696-179941948 GCF_001194135.2 Octopus bimaculoides | reverse complement strand
ATATATATATTGGGTTGTCCGGAAAGTTCGTGCTGATTTATAGTAGCTTACCATTCGACTTATTTTAGAACATGGTTGAGCCCATAAAATAGGATTTGACTACACCTTCATTTAGAGCACAATTTAAGCTATCTTTTCGTGGAAGAAGGTTTATGTTCCTATAAAGTGTTAATTCTGTAACCCTTTAAAATGAAAGATAAGAAAGTTCATTTTCGGCACCTGATGCTTTTCTTTTTCCGGAAAGGGAAAAATGCTTCACAAGCAATCAAAGAAATATGCACAGTTTACGGTGATGTTTCTTTATCCGAAAGAACTGTACGGAAGTGGTTCGCAAGGTTCCGAGATGGAGAATGTAGCCTTATTGATAAAGAGCGATCAGGCAGACCATCCACTACAGATGATAACCAAATCAAATCATTAATTGAGAATAACCCACATTGCACAACCCGAGAATTGGTAGAAAGTTTCAGCCTATCAAAATCCGTCGTTCATGAGCACCTGGTAAAGCTTGGGTACACAAATCGCGACGATGTTCGGGTACCACATGAGTTGAGTGAGAATAACCTTTTGGATCGCATTTCCATCTGTGATTCGCTTTATAAACGGGATGAAAACGCGCCTTTTTTTTAAAGCAAAATGTGACAGGTGATGAGAAATGGATTATCTACCGAAATGTTCAGAGAAAGCGATCTTGGAGTAAGTGACATGAGACACTCTTAGCCACCCTAAAAGCGGGTCTTCACCCTAAAAAAGTCTTGCTTTGTGTCTGGTGGGTTTGGAAAAGAATTCTGTACTATGAGCTTCTCCCAAGTAACCAGACAATTAATTCTGAGAAATACTGCACACAACTGGATGAGTTAAAAGCAGCAATTCAAGAGAAACGTCCAGAATTGACCAACAGGAAGGGTGTTGTTTTCCAACATGATAATGCAAGACCACACGTTTCTTTGGGAACCAGACAAAAATAGCTGCAGCTCGGCTGGGATGTGTTACCCCACCCTCCATTTTCACCAGATATTTCTCCTTCGGATTTCCACTTATTCAGGTCTCTGCAGAATAGTCTTAATGGTAAAAATGCCAATTCCTTGGATGACGTAAAAAGATACTATGATGAATTCTTTGCCATGAAACCCTCAATTCTGAGAAGAGGGTATTTTGAAGTTAAAGGAAAGATGGAGACGCATTGTGCAACAAAATGGTTCATATTTGGTTGATTAAAAATGTAATGGCAAGTATTTATTGAGCTTTTTCT
>NC_068981.1:179939354-179940015 GCF_001194135.2 Octopus bimaculoides | reverse complement strand
ATATATGTATGTATATATATATATATACCAACAAAAATACGAATAGAAAAAATCACATCTTTAATTCACCATACACGAATGTGATTATCTCTATCTCTGAATAAGAATATCCGTGTTTTCGAAATTCTTCTAAATGATATTTTGAAATACTTATAATACACGAGGAATTACCATGGTTGTATATTTTGCTTGCATTTTATTGGTGTTCGGTTGTTTGGTATAATTAACCGAATTCGCTTAAAACTGAGTGCTTTACTGATATCCGCCTGCATTTTTAATCCATGTTTTTCTTCTTACGATATATATATATACATTGGTGTGTGTGAGAAATGTATAAACCAAATTCACAGTTAAAAACTGATAACAGTTAAAAACCAATTAACCATCAACACAATAGGTTTAACAAAATGAATTATCTTCTTTTTTCTACAAAGAGAAACCGTGACTAAAGTTTCACTGAAGACAATTTTGTTTGACGCTATACATAAAAGCATACATACATATATATATATAAGCATATATAATATATATAAATATATGTATATATATATATATACACACACATATATATTTATATACATACATTCATACATACACATGTATATATATAATATATAATATATAATATATATATATATATATATATATATATATATATATA
>NC_068981.1:179937998-179938580 GCF_001194135.2 Octopus bimaculoides | reverse complement strand
ATAAATTTAGATTCAAGGTGAATATGGTACTTAAGTTTAGGCACCAGAATTAAGTATGGTATTATCCATACAATTCCAAAATAAGGTGATTAAAGTCAAAATAAGCAACAAGGATATCTAAAGTTAATGCAGTACAATCGTTTCATGCGACTCCATTTATTTATGCAATGTGAACATTACATTAAATGTAAAATGCAGAGCATTTACATTTAATGTAATGTAATGCGCGCGCACGCACGCACGCACACCCCCACATACACCCACATACCCACACACCCACACACACACACACACAAAAAGGTTAAAGATCCCCTTTGGTCAAGAAAGACCATGGGATTGCACCTAGAAAGATACCCTCGGAGGCACGCATCCGGGCAAGGCTATTTATAGAAGATGAGCAGTAGCCCATGCTTACCATTCTGTCCTCTCCACGCCACCGATGTTATCCAAAGGAAAGCCAAAGGCCAATACAGCTTGGCACCAGTAACGTTGCTACTCTTTTCTACACCTGAGGAAACTGGAGCAACGTGAAATAAAGTATCTCTTTTATATATAATATAATATATGTATATATATATATAT
>NC_068981.1:179934294-179937373 GCF_001194135.2 Octopus bimaculoides | reverse complement strand
CGGGGTCGATTAAATAAGTACCAGTTACGCACTGGGGTTGATATAATCGACTTAATCCGTTTGTCTGTCCTTGTTTTTGTCCCTTCTGTGTGTAGCTCCTTGTGGGTAGTAAAGAAATAAAAAGCGTTAGCATGCCGGGCGAAATGCTTAGCGGTATTTCGTCTGTCTTTACGCTCTGAGTTCAAATTCCGCAGAGGTCAACTTTGCCTTTCATCCTTTCGGGATCGATTAAATAAGTACCAGTTACGCACTGGCTTCGATATAATCGACTGGCCCCACTCCCCCAGAATTTCGGGCCATGTGCCTAGAGTAGAAAAGAATATTAAACATCACTTGTAATATTAAGTGCATCTAATTTTACTGTTAACACTCGACTGATTCTGCAGGCTGTTGGTGTTATGAACCATCAATCTGAGACAGACACCTTCTTCAATCCATTTACGTGATTTTCTCCAATTTATTCTTTCAAAAACGTGCTTTGCACCTTATATTATGAGCTATTAGTTTCAGCTACATCTGCATACGCCGATATCTCCTTACTTTAAAATATGATCTAAAATACACATCATGCGCACAAACGCATATATATATATATATTTATTTGCATTACTTTCTGACTGACTCTCATATATACACACATATACATACATGCATATATACATGCTTACATGCTTACATGCATACGCATATGCATACAGACGTGAATACATATGTGCATACATATATGCACATATGCATGCATGTACATACACAGATAGCATTTGATATTTGAAACCAATTTAAGGAAAGATGATAAATTTCTGTATACTCTAACTTGAGATCATTAATCATTTTAGAACTAAGTGTGGCTTCAGGTTTTGCCTTAGCAGCTTGTTCAGATATAATAATAAAACAATACAAATATTTATGAATACATTTCAAATCGTAAACTTCGTTAACTGACCTGCGTTATGAACACTACCACCAGCTGCAGATAATCAAACCCATCTATATTTGTACATACGTAAGCATGTCACATTCTCCCATTTATTGGTTTTGCAAGTCCGAGCATATTACTTTATGATATCAGAGTCTGCTTTCCAAAGAGAATAATATATAAACGTATTTGAAAAGATGTTAGATCTAGTATATTGTCTATACTTACTTTGTCACTTCTGGAATGATGAAAGCTACAGATTATACCTATGTTATTTCGACACAGAATGATTAAGAAAAACAAACCACAAACAAAGACGAGATGCTGTTATGTGATGCATGTTCTTTATTTTCTCACCGTTTACAACAATATCAAATGACTGTGAAATACTCTGGACTAGGCCCAGGATAATGAATTATGTTTTGAGGGAAAGGAGTGTAAGGAGCAGAATCCACAGAGCATGGGATATATTTTGTCGAAGAAAATTAATAAAAATTAAAAAAATATATGAAAAATTGTGGTTGTTGCACTTTAGCTTTACAACACTGATCAAGCTGGCATATGTTCAAAGGTATTTCAAGTTAATCATCTTTTTTTTTAGGACATATTATCTACAGTATCTAATGTATTCTTTCTTTATTTAAGGTAGTCAGGTGTGATTCGAGAGAAATTTAGCTGCTGTATCTAGCAGATGATGTGGTCATATAGAATTCTCCTGGCGTCAGTCGTATTTGATATCAGAAAGATAAAGCTCAGTGGAATATTATAAACTGTTGGTCAGTTAGTCACACGAATAAGTATGTTAGCCAAAGACTCCTTACAATATTATTTTCTTATCTTCAGCTTAAAGAAGTGCGTTGTAGAATGAAGTGATCCAGTTCATGAATGCTACGATTTACTAGTTTTATCTAAACCAGAGAAAGGAAAAAATAGGTGGGGAGTTATCCCGGTTAAATTTTAACTGCCAAAACCCTTGAGCTCCTTTTTCCTTCGCTCTGATAGTTTCTGCCTACCACGCAGTCAGCCCTGGACAAGACGAAATAATCTCTGGCACAAAGCCAGAATTCTAGCGCGTGTACACATTCAATTAACGCGATCATAGAATATTATATCGACTCCTGAAGGATGAAAGCATTTTCGGCTCCTGTAGGACTTCACCTCAGAATAAAAGGGAGCGTAGTTATGTAGAGCAAATGTTTTAATTCGCCACTCTACCGAACCTACTTGCAATAACTGAGTTATATCTTTGGTACCAATGCACACATTTTTGAGAATACGAATTTTTGAGCTTATAAATTTTTGTGTTTATGAATTTTTGTATCTCTGTTGGAGGTACTGTTAATTTAATAATCAAGATCACTTCTTGAATGGTAATTACTTTATAATCTACTGACTAGAAAAGTAGGTCACCGTTTTATTTGATTCATAAAGATGTCTGGAAGCAAACATAACAGAATGGTTAAGAAGTTTACTTCTCATTCATTTCATTCCCGGTTCGATCTCACCGAGCAGCACATTGGAAGAATGTCTTCTACCATATTCTCTGATCGACCAAGCATTGTGTGAGGAAATAGGGAGATAGGAATTATATGAAAACCCATTGGAAATAGAATCTGTTGTTATTTGCCTCGCTTCAGTACTGATGAAGCAAAATTATGATCAAAGACTTTACATCATATGCAAAGAACTCAGACCGGTAAGGTGTACTTTGACGATGTCTGATCAGCTTGAAATAGCAGATCGAGCACATATATAACAGTCCTTACTTGGCTCTTCTGTATTTATATATCTCTAGTAGGAGACATCATTTAGCACTCGAGTGCCTTCAGTGGAGTACTTTCATTTGCAAACATTTGGTTCAGGGTCTCCGTTCTCTTGTCTGATGAAGTAATTTGAGTGGCAATGCATGAATTGTTTCCCTCTCCCTCTCCAGCGTCACCAGTTACTGAAAAAAAAGCCTGATAAAAAAATAAGCACTTACGTGCTGATCAACCCACTGACATCTTTGGTGTTACTTGAGTGCCCCCACGTAAAAAGAAGCAAGCAAAAAAAAAAAAAATTTGATATTTGGTCATTAAGCGCAGAACTGTTTTTATTTGGATAGCACTACATTTTAGACAACACATTCTATTTATTTACGTCAAAAAGATATTGAACAGGTAA
>NC_068981.1:179933089-179933639 GCF_001194135.2 Octopus bimaculoides | reverse complement strand
ACACACACACACACACACACACACACACACACACACACATATATATATATATATATATATATATATATATATATCAGATATCAGCAGAGAAACACACAAACATATATGGCAAATACAAATTATACGTGCGTGCGGCGTGTGTATTTGTTTGTATAACTGTATATATATGTTTGTGTGAGTAAACAAGTATGGTTTGTTAAGTAAATAAAAAAGGTAAAAAAGGCCATTTAGTGAATAGAAGGAAGAAAACGATAGTTCGAAGGTCCGGTAAGGGCAGGTAGGTAATAGAGGGAGTGAGGGAGACGTGGGAATAAACTGTCATGCCCTTGACGAATGCAGTTGCAGTTTTACGATTTCATGATTTACAGTTCACCGATTTTCTTCTTTTCACTCAGGATTTTAACCCAGTTTTTCAACCGGACTTGTAAGAAGCGCTCAGTTTACTCTGTCACCTTTTGAACTACTTGAAACACCAACTGCATATTTGTTATTTATTTATCTGTCTATACAGATATATATAAATAACCACATACGTATATATATATAAGAT
>NC_068981.1:179930362-179932755 GCF_001194135.2 Octopus bimaculoides | reverse complement strand
TATATATGATATATGAGTATATGCATATATATGTACATGTATGTACATACCTTCATCTATATGTATATATAGATGCATATCTAGGTACATGACGTTGCAAAAAACACGGACAAAATGATAAACAAGGTACAAAAACACACAGGCCACATAGAGAACATATCCTTCATCAGCTGCCACCATTATAACACTGGCGTATATATATATATATATATATATATATATATATATACACGCGCAGACACACAGGCACAACACACGCACACGCATACACACACACACACACACAAATATATACGCGCAAGCCAGGCTATATGGTAAGAAGCGTGATTCCCAATCATATGGTTCCAGGTTCAGTCCCGCTGCATGGTAGCAAGTGTCTTCTACTCTAGCCTTGGGTATCTGGGTGACGGAAATTGAAAGAAACCCGCTCTCCAACATCACTATTCTCACTGGTACCTATCACCACCCTTATCGCATCACCAACTCGTTTATTTGCACCCCCAGTAATGTTATCTACTGTATCTCCTGTTCTTTCTATCCTACCCTGTACATTGGTCAAACGAGACGCCGCTTGGTTGACCGGTTCACTGAGCACCTCCAAGACGTAAACCTCGGCAATGACACTCCAGTCTCGTGCCACTTCCGCTCCAACGGTCATTCCCTACGGCATCTGTCTATGTTCGGACTGTCTCTGTACAGAGGCCATCCCATCTTCGTCGTGAACAAACATTAATCTTCTCCCCTCATTCTTTCGCTCCTTTCGGTCTCAATTCGTCAGCTCTCTTCATCTACGACCAACCCCACACAAATTCCCACATATCTACCACATTCAAATGACCTTCCTCTTCACCCCACACCTATACACCGTTCAACTCGGTGTCCTCACCACACAGACAACTATACAAGCAGCCATATACATCATTCAACTCAGTACTCACATCACACACCATTAAGCATACACTCACACACACCTTCCCACTTCATACACACTAGCATCCAACACCTCTCAGTGCCCAACCCACATGCCATTATCCAAACACACACATACACTCTTCAATATCAGCACCACACACACACCGCTATACGAACATCCCTACGCACTGTTCAACTCAGTATACACACCACACACCCTTATGCACACTCCCACCCCACCCACCACAAACATTCACATGCACAAGCACCCAATATCTGCCTACCTCCACCTCCCTTCACCCCATCCCACCTCCTCTCGCTCCCTCTCACCTCCCCTATCTCTCTTCCCTTCACCTCAATTCCACTTCCTCTTACTCCAGGCCATCACCTCTAACCCCTATCCCACCTCCCTTCAGCACTATCCCACCTCATACTCTCTATGCATTCCACCACAACACGCAGTATTCACTCCAAAAAGCACAAAACGCCTGTACACCACAGAATACACACACACACACAGGCACCACGCGTAAACACATACAACTTTCGCACACAAATACACGTTACACATGCACACTATAGGGTCACAGACACACACATGCACAAAGACGTGCACACACCACCTGAACAAGCACACAGCAGCTGGCAAACACAAGCGTTTGCACACACACACGCGCACACCCACACACATACACACACACAAACTCGCCATAGCCTCAAACATATACACACGTCCATATGCACACACACACAAACACACATAAATACACAAAACGCACATCACTCCAAACAGACACACTAGGTTATTTGTACACATACACACACACACAAGCCATTGGGTTTTCATACACACATGATAACCCCACACATATGTACACAGGCCCATATCCACACACACACACACACACACACACACCAGTGTATGAAACGCACATTACTCTACATAGCGTACGCACTGAATTACTTACACAAGCCCACACTAGGTTGCACACACAAACCCACACAATTTTAAGCTCCCCCACACATACTTACTCATGCACTCATCCCATTCACACACACTCACACACACCATTGTCACATACACGGACGCGCATCTGCACATTAGTTCATCCGGGTCATAATTATTATCTCCCTTCCATTTAACCTCTTTCTTCTGGCCATTTCATCATGTTGAACCGTCAGACCCTGCAAATTTCTTTTTCTGTCTCCACTTTTCTTCGTTAAACCAGACAGTGTTTTGAAAAAACACCCACACAGATTGCACCTCTGATTTGCACTACCAATACCTGCAAGTAAGTTCTGCTCATTGTGGATCCTAACATGTCTTTTAAGACCCCCATTGGATTTGCAAACCCTCTGGCACACACCACATTCAAACGTGTGCACAGACATATAATCAGAATAGCTGGGTGAGGTTTGTTTTCCATGGGTTCGCAGGTGAGATTTGAGGCCAGCCAAGGACAGACATGGTCTGTCACAGA
>NC_068981.1:179924341-179929162 GCF_001194135.2 Octopus bimaculoides | reverse complement strand
ATATATATATATATATATATATATACATACGTACATATATATATATATGCGTGTGTGTAAATACATACAAGACATACAGGCAACCACATATCATACACACACACGCAAACACACACACACACACACACACACACACACATTCATAATACATTCACTCGTATACTTCTTCATAATGTGGTACCAGAGGCAAAAAGGCTCTATTGTGTACATTGGAAGATCCGTTAATTGCACACCGACAAAGCTCGTTAGACTCACTACGTCTGCTCACCTTCATATGATGGATCATTTACCAATTTTACTGACAATAATGCTACCGTATTCTTTTTCTTACCTCATACTTCTCTGTAGATTTTCTTTAATGTAGGCAGACGAATCGTCTTGTAAAGTTTTGATGTACAAGTCACATGTAATGCATCTGCAGTTCTGTATTGGTATATGTAAAACAGGTATTCCTTTGAACACCTATGGAATCATCATCATCATCATCATGATCATCATCATTATTATTTGATTATACTCTTCACATCTATGTCCCACGATCTAAATATGCGTGCGTGGGTGTTTGTACGTGTGTGTATATGTGCGTATGCATGTATGTACATGTGTTTATATGGTGTGTGTCTCTGTGTGTATAATATATATATGCATATATATGCATATATATGCATATATATGCATATGCATATATATGAATATATAATATATATATATATATATGTTTGTGTGTGTGTGTGTGTGTGTGTGTGTGTGTGTGTGTGTGTGTGTGTGTGTGTATTTATGTATGTGTGTATGTATATTAAAGCGCGTAGCTTAGTGCTTAGGGTATTCGGTTCAGGATTGTAAAATCATGAGTTCAATTCCCAGCAACACGTTGTGTCCTTGAGGAAGACGCTTTATTTCACGTTGCTTCAGTTCACTCAGGTGGCAAAAATAAGTAGTACCTGTATTTCACAGGGCCATCCCTGTTATACCCTGTGTCATGCTGAATCTCCCTGAGAACTACGTTAAGGGTACACGTATCTATAGAGTGCTCAGCCACTTGCACGTAAATTTCACGAATCGGCTGTTCCGTTGATCGTATCAACTGAAATACTCGCCGTCGTAATCAACGAAGTACCATTTTTAAAATATATATATATATATATATATATATATATATGTATATGTGTGTGTTTATGTGTGTGTGTTCGTGTGTGTGTAGGGTCGAAACAGCTCTTGGGACCAATTCTGTAGGTTTTTACTCCACTCTAAGCGCTTTGCAACATTTGTTTTTGAAAGTAGTGGTTTTATGATTGCAGCCCTCCTGTGAAATCCGGCTTTGTAAAGCTCCCGGCGAACAGTTCTTTGTGGAAATTGGTGGGTTCTTGAGGAGGTGGTCATTAAGTTCTGCAGTAATTTTGGGAGCTGTACTTTTGTGATCCTTTTCAGCAATTCGCATAAGTGTCCGACGGTCCCTATATGAACGTCTTGGTTTACTTCCGGAGTTTTGCTTCGACGAGGAGGTTTTTCACTCTTTCTTAAAGGCTGTCATTACATTCGAGACTTCTTGATGCACCAAACATTTCGGCTGTTTTTATTACGCTAGCGCCTGTCATACAAACAGCAAAAATTTCACTTCTTTGAAAGTCTGACAGATCTGTCATTTTAATGAATTTTACTTACCTTTTTCTGATATCTGAAAAGAAACAGCAATTTTAGCAAAACATATTAAGCTACAATAATAATAAAAAAAAAAACATGGAAATAAACACGCTTTGGACGGTTTTATAGATATTTCAAAATTATGATACTATGATGCTAAGTGTTTCCATCATTTTCTCCAGCCCCTGTATATATACAGACATATATGTAACGTATATGTTTATATATACATATGTATGTATGTAATATATCATATATATATTCATATAAAAGCGATAATAATCTCATGCACATTTTACATATATACATCATCCAATATTGACATGAGTATATGAATATATTGATCCAGACGATATACTCTTACGTCAGGTTCATGTATAATCATATATGTAGTGACATACATATATAATTGCATCATACATAATAAAAAACTTACACACGCACATATATATAAATACATATATAATATAAATAATATATATGCATATATAGGTACATGTATGTACATACTTACATATATATGTATATGCATATGCATATATAGGTACAGGAGTCATAGAACAACATGAAATACGAAATACAAAAACATGGAATACGAACTTTATCTGTGAACAGCGAAAGAAACAAATGGAAAACAAGACAAGTAACATAAAGAACAGCCCTTCATTAGCTGTCGGCTGTTTTATCTACTCCGCATTTCGAGCAATTAGGATAAGATGCGCCTTCGTCAAATCACTTGCTCCCGTAAAGCAAATTAAATAACATTTGGGATTTGCGGAGGGTCGAAGTTGGTAACGAAAGCAAGGCAGTGTAAACCAACAGTAAGGGCTGCTAAGCCATATATATATATATATATATATATATATATATATATATATATATATATACATACATACACGTGACCTCATGCATTGATATGCGCGGAAAGACATATCTGTTGTCAGTTATATCTATTTGAATATAAAAAAAAGTCTATCTGGCCTCATTTTAGAGATAGTATGAGGCAAATGTTCGTTCACCGAAATTCGCTACTCATTTAATTATAATGTGTATTATTGAGTATTCAGCAAATACTCGCCCCCCTCAAAAATCACCATGACACAATGTGTGACATGGCTGGTACTTTGAAGTATACGTAGAGTACGTTCAACAGAGAGGGGAAGAAGAGAGATGTATATTAGAAAACTTGGTAACGTTGCTTCTGTAGGAGACACACAATGCTTCCTTAACCTTATCTAAAGTTCAAAATAGCTTTATTACACAGTGATGGCTTATCTCAAATTAACTATATATCTCTATATTGGATCTACGGCCAAAGTTTACAGAAATATTGCTATTTCCCATTTCAGCTTAACGGCACCTTGATAATTGCATAATTGGCTTGGTTTTTTCGAAATTTCCCTCGTATTAACAGAGTTCCTTTGTTGCTGGTGTGTATTAACATAACAGTTCTTTTCGCTATAGCCTTCAAATAATCTTTGAATAGTATCCTTGACCTAAATGTATGTATACATACATATACACATGTATCAATATGTAGAGACACATACATACACACACACACGCACGCACATATAAATACATGCATGCATGCATGCCCAAGAAATATATATTTCATTTGCTACGAATATATATAAATCATTAAAATGTCTAGAATTTAATCTCAATGCAGTTGTCAAACTAAAACGTTTTGTCGTATGTATTAAGATCTCTTTCTCTTGTTTGTAGAGTTAAACCTCTCAACATTATAAACGCGTACACGAACACACACACACACGTGCTCTTGCACATACACACACATAGTATATATGGCTACACTGTCACACTGACATACACTGACACACACCGACACACTCGTATTCAAATACACACATGAGTTTACACACTCACATACACACATGTATAAACCTCTCATACATCAGGAAATGCTTTATGTAGCATATTTCCCAGGGTAAACAAACATGTATGTGTTTCTTAATAAACACACACCACATATTCTTGTTTCTACAGAGAAAATTAGACAATGTGGTTAAACTACTTATTATTTCCTCTCTTTGTTAGCAGACAAAGCAGATCGTCCTGTTTATTCTCAGCATTTTTTAACATCTTATCAGAGGGCAATCACTCATTGTTTATTTATTTATTTTTATTACACACTAAATAAAATATTAGACATAACAGCTACGCATTGTATACATAAACCTAGTAAAAACTGGATCGGTTTGCCTAATGTGCATAACAGTGTAAATGTTTCGCAACATATATCGCTTAATGTTATTTAAAAGAAGAATTTTACAACGTTCTTGTTTATTTTATAGATATATCTAAATTTAATATGGATACATAACAAGTGATGACAAGTCACTGGACTGAAACGTAGTTAACGCACAGCAGCGACAGAACCCCAAAGTTTGTAGAAATAATATTCATTGATCCACCTTCCTATCTAGAAACAACAGAAACATGGGGGAAATAAAACGAAACCCGAACAATAAACATAAATTTTTTAGAAGAAAACAAAGCAAGTCAAGACAGCTTACTGATGAATCACTTACCATACAAGAGATGTGATGACAAGCCGTCTACAGAGTAGCATGGGATGCAGACAAACGTAATGTTCCGGATGTAACTGTGTATGTGTGAGCATTTGTGTGTTTGTATGTCCGTTGTAATATGTATGTGATTCCGTGTTTGTACTTCATTGTTATAATCTGAATCATGCTATCGATTTAAAAAAAAAAAACAGCTGTAGATATTGCAATAAGATGCAATAGCTACTGGACACTTACAGTTTTTCTTGATATTACAGATATGAAATTTCTTACAGGGTTTATGACGACTTTGTGTGTTCTTTGTATAATTTATCTTCTTGTGATATATAAGACAGTAATGTGCGATTTGAGGAATATTTAGTTGTTATTTCTAGAAGATTTAACGATAAATACACAAGGCGTAGGATTGACTGTGTGGTAAGTATCTTGCTTACCGACCACATGATTCCTGGTTCAGTCCCACTGCCTGGCACCTTGGGCAAGTGTCTTCTACTATAGCCTCGGGCCGACCAAAGCCTTGTGAGTGGATTTGGTAGATGGAAACTGAAAGAAGCCCGTCGTATATATGTGTATATATATATATATATATATATATATATATATGTATGTATGTATGTGTGTGTATATG
>NC_068981.1:179922115-179924056 GCF_001194135.2 Octopus bimaculoides | reverse complement strand
AAATAAACTAGTGAATAAGTATGACAAATGCAAATAAAAACCGTGGAAACGACCACCCAGTCCTAGCAATCTTCATTAAGGTGCAGCTGTTCATTAAGTGCGATGGCGTATTCCCTTTATATGGGTTCTACCCCTCCAATACGCAACAGACCCGTAGTAAAGCGCTAAAATTCTCCGACGTGAATTTACACCCGTCCCACAAATAATTCGAATCAGTTCAGTAATTCGGTAAGGGAGATCCACGACTGTAATATGTTATGCCGTGCATCTGCTCTGCTGGAGGAGACCTGAGCCTATAAAACAACAGAAGCAAAAGTACAACCCCCCCCCCCCAAAAAAAAAATTACCGGTGGGAAATGACTTAACATTTTGGTGGATATCAACAATTGTTAGTGGGGCATATTATGGATACGCTGTATCAACGATTTGTCATAAGCTATAATATCAATCTATATAATAATCTGCTTGTTCGTTCGCCTGTTATACATAATATTTAATTTCTGATCTAGTTACGTGTTACTCGACTGAGTTATATGTTTTGCCTTTTATTATCATCCGTTATTAGAATTGTTCCAGATACTCCCTATGATTTCAAAGATTAAAATAGGCGTGTTCTGTTCTGAAGGTAATCACTTCCTTTGCTAGATTCGGTATTATTTTAATTAAAGTTTGGTTGTTAAGGGATTGACATAGCCTGTGTAATAAATATGTTAACAACATTATAGTCATAAAGGGAATTAGAGAAGTGATGTTAACATTATCACTAGAGAATAAATAACTAACCTAACAATTATAAAGTCCCAGCAGGTCGCCATAATAATTATACTGTCACGATATATTATTCATAGTCACAATAGTAATGTTGTGCATCGAATGTCTTTTGAACACTGTAGAAAACACTGAAATTTATTTTGCGAATACATTAATTTTTCGGCACACATTTTATAGATTTTTTGACGGGCAAACTGGCACAGATTAAAATCGATTCTATCTGCTCATTTTTAATGCTTTTTCTTCTTTTATTGTGTGTTTTATTAATTAGTCTATTGTCCTTTTGCGGTAAATTTTTCAATTGTTAGCGCCTTGTCTACTTTTCTGCTGTAAATAAGTCGGTATATTTTCTTTCAAATGGTTGTATATATATTATTGTCCAGTTTTCAGTGTTGTGTCAATGAGTTAATATGCTTACTACCTGCTGATGTATTTTGCATGGCAATGTGTATTGTATTCATTCTGATGACATTGATCTCATTCAGCAAAGAGCATCAGAAATGTGTATCGATGCCAAGTCGAAAATATAATGTATGAATGGTTGGTTTGGAGGAATTCCAGGCACATCGAGATATAAACTCCAGACAGTAATATTTAACGGAAGACTTCGGTTTAAAATTTTAACTGAGTTTCTTCGTTTCAAAATTATCTCTCAGCATAGTGTTACGAATATTTTCTGCATAATGTCATCGTGAAGTGTTATTTCTACGGTCGGACAGATTGGGATTGTCTTATTTGATTAGCATTTTAAATCATTGTGTGACTACGGAAAGCTTAGGTTATTCAATTAGCATTCAATGAATTTGAAATTATAATTTCGTATATTGGTTCTATTATAATTAAGCTAATAATCACGGTAAATTAAATATAGAAATATTTTGATAATAACTGTGAATAATACAATACTTTCTGATTTTTCTTTCAATAAAGGAAAGTATGGAAGACCGTGTTGAAATTAAATATCCATTTCAAACCCTGGGACCCTGTATTGTATACTTTACCAATATTGCGCTTTTTTCACTGCATCACATCAGAACCTCTTCCATAACTATTTCATCTTTCTACTTACACCAGAATGTTTGTAAGAAATTAAGTCGCTACTTGATTCAGTAAAACATATTAATGTAGCTTATTGGTTTTATATATATATATATATATATATATATATAT
>NC_068981.1:179920003-179921884 GCF_001194135.2 Octopus bimaculoides | reverse complement strand
CTAAGGACTATATGATCGATTAAATCGCTTCAAAGCAATATCGTATCATAGGTGCAACTCTATGAATATATATAATGCTTCGGGGCATTTCGTCCGTCTGCACGTTCGGAACTCAAATTTCATCGAGGTGAAGTTTGCCTTTCATTCTTTCGTAGTCGATAAAATAAGTACCAGTTGAATTTTGGGATCAATGTAATCGACATAACCCCCACCCCGAAATTGCGGGCCATATCCATGCTGGACCGCTGAAATCTACAAGTTTTTTTTTTCTTTCTCTGTTTATTTTCTCTTATTCCTTTCTGTTGAAGGGCGTAGGCTCGAAACATAAAAGACTATTTCATTTCCCGAATGTGAAACTAATGGTAGTTTATCGTTGTGCTAGAAAGAGAGTTCTGTAATTTCTGGGTGAACAACCTGCACGAATGATTTTTTTTTTATAGCGATCAAATAAAAGTGCTGTACATGAGCTTACTCCCTCCATCAGATGAACGTTG
The DNA here is from genome assembly GCF_001194135.2 of Octopus bimaculoides. Taxonomy (NCBI): domain Eukaryota; kingdom Metazoa; phylum Mollusca; class Cephalopoda; order Octopoda; family Octopodidae; genus Octopus; species Octopus bimaculoides. The sequence goes on along the minus strand of NC_068981.1, from coordinate 179,921,390 downwards.
TCTGAAAAGTTGAACGTTGTACCACACAGCAGGTGTCGAAGTGATCATAGGGCAACGTGGGATGAAGTGTTTTACTCAAAAATACTACTTCCTACTCTGTCCAGGAACTGAAACCACGATCTCTCGATCGTGAGTGTAGCACGCTGACCACTAGGCCATGCGCTTTCACACACACAAACGTACACCCCGCGCGCACGTACGCACATGCACACACACATATACAAACACATACACAAACATGTTATAATGGAGAAATGTGCTTATTAATTCGGTGTGTAGCAATTACTAAAAGAAAGCAATTATTAAAGGCCTGACCATTTGGAATATTTTAATAAATTCATGTTCCAGAAATTTCCTGTAATTTCGATTTCTAAAGTTTATTAAATATTTGAACTACAAGTTATTCACAAATTTAAATATTCGTTGCATTCACTGCGGAGTAGATTTTAATGTTTAAGAAGCAATATTAATTGGCTGCAGGCGATATTTTCCGTTTTCATTTGTAACAGTCTCTCACTCTCTCTCGCCTCTATTTTCATTAATGATAATTCAATATACATTTATTACAATGTTTTCATTCAAGTTTTAATTCACCATTTACAAAACCCACAGTTTATTCTATATACGTAATGTAAAAAATCATTTATCGAATGAATGAATACTATTAGACACAATAGCTGTATGACTTTGAGGTTAATGATACGAAGCACAATTTCAAGAATAATATCAGTATCCGCAGTTTGTTAAATGAATATTTTTGATAAAATGAAAATTTTTTTAACGTACCGGTATAATTAGAAAAAATTATGAAGTGATTTTGTTGGTATGGCTGTTTGGAACCCTATAAGTCTTACAATAACAACTAAGTGACCGCTGCTATTTCTAGCACGCTAAACGTGGCTGGGTCATCTTAAAGTTTGTTTAAATTAGAGATATATTACAACTACGATAAATTACTGAAAAAAATATTTACTAAGCAAGAGATATTTTTTTATCAATTGAAGTTTTCAGGAAAATTTACTTTCTGAACTTGCTTTTTATTATTGAATATTTCAAATTAACAGACTTAAATATTCGGTACAAGATAGTTTTTAACGAGCTTTTATTTATACGATTTTTTCATTTCATGTTTATTTCATTCATTGTTTGCAATGTTCTTTTTCCTCTCTCTCCCTCACACACACACACACACACACACACAGACACTGCCTTTCTACTATAAACACACATACTGTATCTGTGATGTAAACACACACACACACGCACACACACACACGCACACACACACACACACACTATACTATCTTTTTGGCCGAACCGCTAAGTTACGGGGACGTAAACGCACCAGCATCGGTTGTCAAACATATACACACACATACATATATAT
>NC_068981.1:179919046-179919976 GCF_001194135.2 Octopus bimaculoides | reverse complement strand
ATATATATATATATATATATATACGACGAGCTTCTTTCAGTTTCCATCTACCAAATCCACTCACAAGGCTCTGGTCGGCCCGAGGCTTTAGGAGAAGACATTTACCCAAGATGCCACGCAGTGGGACTGAACCCGGAACCATATGGTTGGTAAGCAAGCTACTTACCACACAGCCACTCCTGCGCCTACGTACATCTGTACATTTCCCTTTCTTTTAAATACAACCGGTACCTCTCTGTGTGTAAATAGAATAAGCAAGAAGCACTCCTTGGTGCAGTATTATATATTTGAAAAAATGAAGAGAAATGGCTTTTCTGATAATTTTCCCACTTTAATAATTAGATGTTTAATTATTAAAGTGGCAAAATTATCAGAAAAACTATTTACTCTTTTACTTGTTTCAGTCATTTGACTGCAGCCATGCTGGAACAATTCGACGCAAGGACTTATTCTTTGTAAGCCTAATATTTATTCTGTCGGTTGCTTTGGCGAACCGCTATATTACGGGGATGTATTCACAGCAACATCGGTTTACAAAGAATAAGTCCTGCGGTGCTCCAGCATGGCCACAGTCACATGACTGAAACAAGTAAACAAGTAAACGAGAGTGTTTTAAAATGTTTCTTCTGTCGTGTTACTCAAAACGATTTCGTCGAAATCGTATTCCATCTTATATTTATTTCCTACTTGCCTCAGTCATTGCACCGCGATCATGCTGGAGCACCGCTTTGAGAGTTTTAGCCGAGTAGATGGACTAAACACCCATAAAAGATATACAAACTCACCCATATCTATCTATCTATCTATCTATCTATCTATCTATCTATCTATCTATCTCTTTCTTTCTCTCTCGCTACATATATGTGCGTGTGTATGTGTCTACGTGTATGTGTATGTGTGTGTGCGCGTGTGTGCGCGTGTGTGCGCGTG
>NC_068981.1:179915343-179918540 GCF_001194135.2 Octopus bimaculoides | reverse complement strand
GGACTTATTCTTTGGAAGCCTAATACTTATTCTATCGGTCTCTTTTGCCGAACCGCTAAGTTACGGGGACGTAAACACACCAGCATCGGTTATCAAGCGACGTTGGGGACAAACACACACACAAACACACACACACACACACACACACACACACATATACATATATATGCATATATACGACGGGCTTTCAGTTTCCGTCTACCAAGTCCACTCACAAGGCTTTGGTCGGTCCGAGGCTATAGTAGAAGGCACTTGCCCAAGGTGCCACGCAGTGGGATTGAACCCGGAACCGTGTGGTTGGTAAGCAAGCTACTTACCACATAGCCACTCATACGCATACATAACTATTTCATAGCAATAATCATAATCTAAATTCAATTGTTGAATGATATTTTAATCTTGTTTATTTCGGAATAATGGTGAAAATTTTAAAACTTATAAATTTCCAACTGCTACTATGTAATACATTATTAGGTGGGACTTCTCAGAGTAATATCGCAATATACTTGAACCAACGTAGATACGACTGTATATCTTATCAATTACAAAGACAGTTAAATGAAGACTGTGAGACAGATAGGATGCTGAATAAATTAATTTGTCTTTCGCGACGTTATCTAATAATTGTAAGTGAGTATGTATGTATGTATGAACGCATGTATATGCCCCCTTACATACATTTATATATTATATACATACATAAGTACTTATATATATATATATATATATATATATATGTTTTTGAATGCTGCCTACATATGTGTGTGTGTTAAGAGTAACTTTCAACAGAAAGATTACTGGTGACAGAAGCAGTCGGGCGTACAAACAGTGAAATATAAGGTGGAGGTGAGTGAATGATTGCGAGGGTGGGAAGCGAGATGGGAAACATAATGATAATGCTCTAGACAAGATTGTAGATTACCACATGAAGTGAAATTCCTCACAAGGAACAGAAACAGCAGGGTAAAAAAAATTCAGGGTTAACTTGAATTGGAGAGCGGAAGATCTGTTACAAATTGATACCAAGAAACAGAGGCAAGCCTCGAAGTAAAATGAATGAGAACTGAAAGAAGACAGAAAGGGAATTCAGAAGAAAATGGAGCAACACTGGAAGTCGAAATAATCTGAATTGTTGAAAGAAGACAATAATAAGCGCTATCATATTCGAGACTTATAATAATGTTAGCGTATGTTTGTACGTCATTATTCAGTTTATTTCAAGATTTCTTGCCAATAAAGAAGCAGTTTCTAACCTAGATCCAAGACTCCTTCATTGGTATTTCAACATCAATAACAGAGTATTTTTGTTTGTATGTATGTATGTATGTATGTATGTATGCATGCATGCATGCATGCATGTATGTATGTATGTTTGTATGTATGTATGTATGTATGATTGTATGTGCAGATTTGTAATTTTTATGTATGTATTCTCATGCATATAGTTGCATATCTAGAGATGCTCATATATATTTAAATGATAAACTTCTGGAAAGTTTTCCAGATTTTTTGCTGTTCCAGTGATGGATTGGATCTGTAGTCTTCGAATTAGATTCCTCCTTTCTAGTTTTGAGAAGCCTAATTTCTCAAGATTGGTATTTAGTCAGTGTGTTACATATCCTAGGACTCCAATAATTACAGGTATAAACCTGAACTTGTGATCTGAATAGAGTAACTGCAGATTTCTCAAAAGTTCAGCATAGGTGTTCTCTTTTTTTACTGATCTTCTGCTGGGCAGCTAATTTCCACAACCGTGCATATTTTTCTTCACTATCCGAAATCATTATATCAGGTCTGTCGTGCTTACATTTCATTGAGGTCTTCACTTGTAATGTATGTATGTATGAATGAACATACATACATACACACAAATATATCTTTTTTTCTTTTACTTCTTTCAGCCATAAGACTGTAGTCATGCCGTCTTAGAATTTTTAGTCGAATGAACCGATCCCAGTACTAAATTTTTTTAAAGGCTGGTACTTATTCTATCGGTATTTTTTGCTGTACCTCTAATTTACGTGGACATAAACACCAACACGGGTTGAGAAGCGGTGGTGGGGAAGACAAACACAGACACAAAGACACACTCATACACACACACACACATACACACACACACACACACACACACACACACGCACACACACACATGCACACACACACACACGCACACACACACATGCACACACACACACACACATATATATATGTTTATAAACTCATATACAGCGGGCTTCTTTCAGTTTCCCTCTACCAAATCCACTTACAAGGCAATGGCCGGCCCGAGGCTATAGTAGAAGAGACTTGGCCAAGGTGCCACACAGTTGGACTGAACCCAGAACCATGTGGTTGGGAAACAAACTTCCTATCACACAGCTACGCCTGCGCCAGTATATATATAAATATAAATATATATATACATATGTGTGTGTGCGTGTGTATATATATGTATGTATGTAGATAGATAGTTAGATAGATAGATAGATAGATAGATAGATAGATAGATAGATAGATAGATAGATAGATAGATAATATATGTGTGTGTGTATTATATACACACAGACCAGCTGCACTGCTCCGAATTGTGTATCTATGTAACCACACTTGTCTTTTCTTTCTCTCGCTCTCTTTTCTCTTGTTGACATTAATTATACCTCTAATGTTACGCCTAACCCGCTTCTTATAAATATTTTTACTCTCACCAGTTTCGCCGTCGCAGACAGCCAAAACAGAAGACAGAACTTCATCAATAAAAACCTGATGATGATATTTTTTTAATATTAGGGCCAATTTATGTAGTTCTGTGCCGCAGGTCTCCTATAATTCTTATGTCTCCCACTTTCTTTTCTCTTAAAGAATTGAAAGAAAACGGTGGAAAAGATATAAAAAGGCTTTATTTCTCTCGTAATTTTTTATCAATATTTATTCTGTCTAAATTCTGGTCCTCTTTTGCCACCCTGATTTCTTTGCTTATATCTACTTTCCCATGACTTACCTACCTATCCACCTAGCTACCAACCTAGCTCCCTTCCTACCTACCTGCCTACCCACCTACATGTCTGCTTGTCTGTGTGACTGTCTGTTTAACTCTCTGTCTGTCGGTTTATCTGTCTATTTGTCATACAATACATACATACATGTATTCATACAAGCATATATATATATATATATATATATATATATATATATATATA
>NC_068981.1:179913219-179914704 GCF_001194135.2 Octopus bimaculoides | reverse complement strand
TATATATATATATATATATATATATATATATATATATATATATGCGAGTGTGTCATTGTATCTGTGTCTCTCTATCACCGCTTGACAGCTTGACAACAGGTGTTGGTATGTTTACGCCTTCTTAACCCTAGCGGTTCGGCCAAGGAGACCGTTAGAATTAGTACAAGGCTTTACAATAGTAAGTCCTGTGGTGGATTCATTCAACTAAAACCTTTGGATGCGGTGCTCCAGCATGGCTGCAGTCTAATGTCTGAAAGAAGTATTATAAAATAATAAAAGAATATATATTAATATATAAGAAATGTAAGTATACATGTATATATATATATGTGCATGTGTGTGTGTATGTGTGTGTATGTGTGTGTATGTGTGTGTGTATGTATGTACATGTATATGTATGTGTGTGTGCGCGCGCATGTGTATGTGTGTATGTATACGTTTGTATATGTATATATATATATATATATATAGATATATATAGTTAAAAAAACGAAGAAAAACACAAGAAAATACAACAACGCGAGAACGTGGTACATGCAAAGTATTAGCAGACACTCAGGGCATGAAAGAAAGGTAGTTTTACGTTTCGAGCAAACAGGAGACAGGGAAAAGTCCAAGAGAAAAAGAAGACGGAGGAAAAAAATCGCTAATGATCCACATGTGGTTACATTTTGAAGATTTTTTCTTCCATTTTTTTTGGGGGGGGGGATATATATAAATTTAATATATGCTCTATTAAAATGATAGTTACTAATAAGCTCTTGCGATTAAGACACGTGATTTATGCCGCCAAGGAATCTTCCAGTACTGACCACATGGTTTGTTCTAATTAAAAATCAGAACTCTGGTACATGAGAAACCATGAGATAAAACGAAAAGGTTGAGGCAAGTAAGTGCATTGAAAAGACGAAGTGTGAACGAAAACTAAGAAAGGAAAGAAAGAAAATTAGAGTTATCTCCCGTTTCAACGAAAAAGTCATAATTGAAATACTTGTTGTAGAACAATTCAACAGAGAGGGGTCCAAACGCTGCAAGACAACTGCTCATTCTGGAAATGGCGGTGTATTCCAGCTGGATAAAACAAATTTGTCCATATGCTGACACATCCCGAATATTTCGAATCTGGAATTAAGTAGTGTGCTGCGACTGTTGGATCTAAAAAGAAATGCAACTTCTGCAAAGCAGAAAGATTGAACATGTGTCTCAGTGGCAATATACTATTACTAGCTCTTATTTTAATACAGTGTACGCTGAATGATATTCATCTCTCCCAGGACGGAGTACTTTTTTGTCGATCTTACATTAATGGAACAGTGTGTATATTGTATATATATATATATATATATATATATATATTCTTTTACTCTTTTACTTGTTTCAGTCATTTGACTGCGGCCATGCTGGAGCACCGCATTTAGTCGAGCAAATCGACCCCAGGACTTATTCTTTGTAAGCCTAGTACTTATTCTATCGGTCTCTTTAGCC
>NC_068981.1:179911691-179912512 GCF_001194135.2 Octopus bimaculoides | reverse complement strand
ATATACATATATATATATATTTATGCATGTCCATATTTCTGGAGATACAATAACGTTACTAAGGCCATAATTAGAATATTTATAATTACTTTGTGATTGATCGTTATGATCAAAGACAATAAAGCTTGCCTACGCAATGTGTAACCATAACAATTGGTAACATATTTTACCAGCCAAGCTATGAATGCTATGAGTGGTTTAATGCATAACTAGGTCAATGGAGCAATTTATTAATCCCCAATACTTCTTTTAGTTTATGGCTACGAGCAGGACATCTTTTTTTAGGCTTCTAGAAGCTTTACCATTCGCTTTTAGAAATTCATTATTTCGAAATTTTATTTCGGATTAAAAGGAAATATTTCATCAGCAATAGAAAGGAAAAAAAGAAGAAAAAATTAACTGCATCATCGGGGTTATACAATTAACAGTTTTTCTTTTCCTCTTTTAGATTCATATTTGATGTTGTAATCAAGTGTCTCATAGTTGAAATCAGTAGTAAAATTAGAAATTCTGCTATGTGTTCTTAATTTTATTGAAGAGTATTACTAACGAAGTGAGAAAATTGAAAATACAGGTATAACAGAGATACGAGCGGGCTTTAAAACGCTATTCTTGTGGAACATTTAAATCAAAAGATCCTATAAACGAAAAAGGATGACATAGAAAGATGGATATAACCACCAACACGCATACACATCTATCTATGTATACATACACACACGGACACACACGGACACACACGCTCATATATATATACAATATTACAATATGCATATATATATATATATATATATATATATATATATATATATATATATATA
>NC_068981.1:179907768-179911104 GCF_001194135.2 Octopus bimaculoides | reverse complement strand
ATATATATATATATATATATATATATACGTAGATTGGTGTTGAGAAAGAGAAAGTCAATTAGAGATAATGTGTCAAAGAGTTAGAATGACGAAAAAGAACAGAGATAACTGGGTAGAAGTAATGCTGTATGATGAAGTTAGTTATAATTGGATGTTTCGTCTCTTTTTACTCTTACGTAAAACTAGTGCAGTTGTCTTTGACTCGATATGATCCTTGCCCGTAGGGCTATACTCCGTATCTTAACGAAGTGATATCTTGCTTCATTTATTAGTAAGTAAAAATAATTCAACAAGGAACAAGGAACTTTCGAGTAAATTAACAAGCTGTATTCTTGCAAATGTACATCTTAGTTGAAGCTCATATATGAAAGTAAATACGCACACACACATGCACAAAGGAAGGCGCATCGAACATGTATAATATCTATACAAACACACCCAAGTTCATGTTGTAACGAATGTCTATGCGTACATACAGCAATGACAAAGATACGTATGTAGTAATACACAGTGAAAGAAACCTTGCATAGACACATGCGAATAAGAAAGAAATACACAAAGAATTCTACTCAGATGCAAGTGAAAATGGAAATAATAATAAAAAAAGTCTCTCAAAAAGGAGTGATATGGAAATATATAAAATGAGAATAAATAACTAAATAATAAAAGTAAATAAACATTTGCAAATATAAGTAAAGTAAGCGTATCTGATAGAAGATTACGGCGACTCGGCTAATTAATATTTCTGTCTATCAGTTTTTGTTTTATTCTATGAGTAGTAACAGCTGAACGTACTAAATTTCATGTAGTTCAAACTTACTGTAAAACAAGACATTAACTCATATTACCGTTTTATTAATTCAAAATGACTTTTGCAAATTTTCTTTTGTCACCAATGCAAGACAACTTTTAAACAGTAACAAATGCTTCCTCTTATGAATCATTTACTTTATATATTGTTTAGTTTGTGATGTTTTTTTTTCTATCTTTCAGTTCTTTTATTTAATTAAAAATTTCAGTTTTAACTCGACTATTTAGATGTAAACTGAACATTTTAGAATGTATAGCATTTGAGATTGCGAAATGCTGATAACGAGCGTGAACCATCGTGAACTATCATATACATATATATATATATATATATATATATATATATACAAATATGTGTGTGTATGTATACGTATATGTGCATATATGTATACGTATATGCATATATATATATATCTGTGTATGTATATATATGTGTATATATATATATATATATATATATATATAAATGTATGAATACACACACGCACACATTCACACACACACACAGATTCAAACACACACACATATATTCTCTGTTCTATATTGGGTTTTTTCCCGCCATTATTGATTTATCATTTTTTTGTTATCCATGGTGCCTTTTATTCATTACTAAAAAGGTCTTTTCATTATTTTTTCATTAATTTTCCTCTAAAAGTTTATTTTCTCTATTAGCCTTGGGAAAAATAATTAGACAGCAAACTTGCAAGTTTAAGTGTATTGCTTTGATGAGTGGTTTGACCGGACCTTGAAATATGATGTCTATTTGACAACAATTTTCAATTGATAGGAAATCTACGTTTTAAGTGGTTCTATTACTATAAAAATGTTGATACATTGCCTGGACGTAAATCTAAACGAAACAATGTTAGTTTTTCCGCTATTGTTTCTTTCATGGTTATTGGAAATATAGTTAATTGAAGCAAATTAATAGAACCAAATAATTATCCAGCATTAACGTCACTTCCTGCTTTGTTACAATAAAAGAATATGTAGCTATTATTCTTAAGATGGACATCTAGATTTATAGATGAATAGACAGAGAAGCAGAAACAAAACTCACAAAGACAATCAAATATACGCACACATACGTATCTAACTATATATATATATATATGTATGTATGTATGTATGTACACACGCACACATAAATACATATGTACGTATATGTTTGCATGCTTTCATATATATATATATATATATATATATATATATATATATATATATATATATATATATATATATATATATATACGTACATATATATATATATATATATACGTACGTATACAATTTATTGAAAACACGACTGTGTTCTGGTATTATCTTTATTTTATTATTTTCATGATTTTTTATTTGAACACGTGCACTCTATTTGGTGTAGTAAGCCTCCCGAATTCATCAAGAAATATGATTACAGATTAGAGAATTGATCTGATCTCGACAAACTCTATGGATCTCATACGAAAAAATATATAAAACATATCTTGATAAAAATGTTTTTAACCATCGTTGTGATATATAATTGAATTCACTTGGAGAGGTCTCCCTTTAGTCTCTCTATATGTCAGTACATTTAGTCTTGTATAAATATTTAGACACAAATCTTGATTGAACAAAATCAAGTAAAACACAGGAGGGATAAGTTTTCACAAAGGTGTTATTAGTTTCACACTTGGAAGAAAAAGGAAAAGGAAAAAGTGTCTTTGACGTTTCCGGCAAAGGGTTGGGGGCTGAGTGGGAATGCAGCTCTATGGGGAGCAGTTAAGAATTGAGGAAGATGCGAGGAGTTGTGTGTATATAAATGAGAATATCTTTGTAAGGAGACGAGCATAGAAGGGCGTAAGTGGTGTGGGAAGCAGGTGACTGATTGGGAATGAGTGGAGTGGAGTGGAGTTGGATGTGAACGTATTAAAATTAAGAGGGAGACATGGAAGTAGGAAAAATGAGGGGTAAACAATAAAGGGAAAGGTATAGTTAGACAAGTAGATGCAAAGTTACAAAATGGATAAAGGTGGTAAAAGAATTAGTGGAAAAGTAAATAGGTAAAAAATAGCAATTGAGCGGGAAAGAGCTGGTAGGAAGGCAGAGAGAAGGAGAACATAATGGTTAGTAATGATATATAAAGCACGTGATTATTGAAAAAGGGGGAGTTACAAAAGGGAGACATGAGTATGAAAAGCATATAAACAAAGGAACGTACAGAAAAATGCATTTTAAGTACAGAGAAATAGAAAAAAAATTGTGAGTAAAGAAAATATGGGAATGGGAGGGATTATTTTGAAAGGCGTCGAGAATTGAAAGGGAAGGATTTTTTAAAAAATGGTTCTGTAAAGACTACCTAGAACTTGCAGCAAGAAATTACAGCAACACACACACACACACACACACACACACACACACAAGAACACGAATATCTGTATTGCCATCCTGAAACTCGATGAACTTATGTTATTATGCAGAACTAATTACACTGTTTGACGCAACATATTTCTGATGATGAAGAACTATTTTATATATATATATATA
>NC_068981.1:179903657-179906895 GCF_001194135.2 Octopus bimaculoides | reverse complement strand
ACACACACACACACACACACACACACACACACATACACACATATAGTGTATGTGTTTATTTCTTTAGAAGGGTTGACCATGAAGCGAGCATCTAATGTAGAGAACGAACGGTAAAATTTGCAGAAGGGTAAAATACAGGGTGTAGAAGATAAAATAAATGAAGTGGGTTTTTTATGATATATTTTATATAATCCGGTTTTCCTTCAGAAGCATTTACTACATCAAACATTATTGAAACCCAGCCTGTCTGGGTCCATGGTTTGTGAAGGAGAATTACGTGACTTTAGAGTACCAGATGTGTTTTCAAAGTAAAGGAATATACTGAAACTGCGAAAAACAGAGAAACACAGCACAGTCCTTACCAGGTGCTATTCAGAGTAATGAATTAGGTTTCTTCGAGCTTGATAAAATATCAAAGATATAATTTTTCAGATGTCCTATCGACAGAAATTGTTACATTAGCTTCAAAGTATTTTCAAAATATTAAAGGGCAATTTGTTATCACAAAGATATAAACAACGAGTGAATGAAGATTTAAGAAATGTTGGAAGGAAATTTGGAAAAGTTTGGGGTTCATAGGATTGTTTATTTCTGAAGAAGAAAGCAGTCTTTTACTTTTTACTATGGCTAAATTTGAAAATGGTTTTGAATTTTCATAGGAAGAAATAAAAATATATTCGATCTTTTTCAGTACTGAAACACAGAAAAATAATACTGAAAAAATAATTTTAAAAATCATCGATACTGCTACATCTTATTGAAGGATATGGGGGAAATATTTTTTAAAAAGTACAGGTAACCGTTGATATATAGTTTTAAGCTTAAATTTCATCAGAGGAACGAAAGAGGCCAGATGATTTTCATCGCAAAATAGTTTTGGCAATTCAATACATTGTATTGCTTGGTTACATGGAAATCAGTTTCAGAAATCTTTTGTAGGTTTATTAAAATTGTTAGAAAACATTGATCATATTTATCCCAATAGAACATCAGCAATTTGAAAGAACCCTGGAAGACAAATAATATATCTATTTCTTGTTTCTGCAAAGTGAATTTGTTCAGCTGATAGTTTCTACTGAAAAAATTCTGCATAGCATTCGTATGCTTACTTGATATGCTTTCTGACTCTACTCTATTTTATAAATTTCGATCTTCTCTCACTTTGGTCAAAGTGCGTGCTGCTAGACATCCTTGTGAATCAGTCGCGTTATCCTTTCTTTTCCTCTTCAGCTGTTTCGTCTAAAGCTAAAAGGTACCATACCAGCAGCAAAATTCTCAATCTCAAACGCGATGGAATTTTAGAACAGAGATTGTAGCCAGTTCGCAAATCCTTTGACGTCATTTGTAGACATATGCAAAGCATCGCCGATGATCTTAACCACACTGTTGACGAAATAAGCGATGCAACGTGCAAGGCAGGGGCTGAAATAATTTTGCTTTTAATTTCTTAGTTTTGGTTGAATTTTGATTAAATTCATAAAAGGATTCATGTAGTTCGAGAACGATTCAAAGATCATACCATGAACTTTATTGTACTGATTGTAATTTAAAGGCCAAACCCGTCAAGATTATTTTTAAGCAGTCGAGAGGCATAGCCCAGTGAATCTACTAAAGCTGGACTGAAAGTATGAGAATGGGATATTCACTTGTAAAGAAAACAACCAAAAAAGTCGGGCAAAAGAATAAATAATGAGAATAATAAAGAGAATTGTTGATCGTCCCGATATTAAAACAGAAGAAAACTTGGCTCATTTCTATGACTTGGATTCATATTCTAGATGCTACTGTAGTCAGTTTTAAAGCAAAACAGCCTCAGACCCTGTATGTTTCATAGCGCTGATACCGACATATTTGAGTTTTATGAAAAAAATAGTGAATTGAGAAAATACTTCTGAAATGTGCTCAAACATTCAGACACATGAAACTAAGAAACTTCTCAGTTAATTTTTCTGAATGGAGAAATAGTTTTACGAAACTTAAGAGCAGAAATTTCAGGTAATGCTCACTATTGTCAATTCAATTGGCCGCTGTGCGTGAGCTGTCAGCTAGTTGCAGTTTTAATATTATGAAATCATTTGAAAGCTTCAGTAAGGAAAGAAAGACTCGGAAAATCATCTTCACTCAGCACTCAAATTGAAAAAACTATATATGAATTATTATTTCAAGTATTATTTTTGAATACCAGAATTAGCTAGTTTAAATTCAAGAATAATGATTTAATAGTCTTCTTTTTTACTTCCTCTGGGGGTCGATAAACTCCAGTTAGTCCCTGAGTCTGGCTTAGCTCAAGAGTTTCTTTCATGTTTAAATCGCCAAAGTTCACGTCTACAGCTTTTGTGATGTCTGTGACATTTCTTTTACCAAACTATTTTTTTATAGCTGAAGGTATACTTGGAGAATGTGTAATTTTGCGAATATATATGTTTGTTGAACAATATTACTGATATTGATTTATTGTACTCCGCACACTGTTTAATATAATGCAGTTAGTAAACTGCATTCTGCGTAAGATAAAATAAACTAATGCGACTATCTATATACACTACCTAATTTGTCATTTACGAAATACAATATAGTTGAAAAATAATCAGTTTATATTCAGAATAATTATTGATCGTCTGATTTTTAATTAAGCAACCAATGTAACATTATCATAATGAGCTTCTATAAAACTTTATATCAATGTAATATATATTCATATTTTTTGTATATATGTTTCATATCTAAAATGTATGTTTGCTTGAGGATAAGTGAGAGTGGTAGAACTGGTAAAAGTTGTAGTATTTGCATAGCTACATCTCTTTATGCTTACAGTTCAAATGGCAGGTTTTATTTAGCATTTCGTAATTTAATTATTCAATGAAATTAGTACCTGTCATATACTGTGGTCAGTTAGGTTCTTTATATTGCCTTCATTATAGATTTGTTTGAGTCAAAGCTAAAAATGTATGCTGTAACGTAAATGTAAGTTTAAGAGTACGTTTTCCATGCTTTGAATTTGTGTTGCACGTTCATTTATATGTTGGCTGATTCTAGTCATACACAATGAAGGCGACTATTTATTCACATCATATGTGTGTGTGCGTGTATGTGTGTGTGAGTGTGTGTATGTATCTGTGTATGTGTCTGTGTATGTGAATTTGTGTCTGCGTTTGTCATTCTACATAAAACATTGGTAACTTTGATAATGCACAAATAAAGAATAGTTATTCACCCTATATATATATATATATATATA
>NC_068981.1:179899311-179903380 GCF_001194135.2 Octopus bimaculoides | reverse complement strand
ATATATATTCACAATGGTATAAAACACCGAGACTGGCGACACAACACTGCATTTGATGGATACTTATATCCTTTATTTGTCGACTAACAAACATACTGATAATTTATGTAGAAGGATATTCGCAAATATGCAAGAGATCTACGTAAAAATGCTGGTAATCGCCGCCATTTTGGAATACGAAGTTCGAGTATTTATGTGTGTATGTGTGTGTGTGTTTGTGTTTGTGCGTGCGTGTGTGTGCGTGTGTGTGCATTTGTGTACTTGTCTGGTACCTTTTAAAGATAAAATTATTTATTAAAGAGTACTTCTTTACACTTGTTTCAGTCATTTGATTGTGGCCATGCTGGAGCGCCGCCCTAAATGGTTTTAGTCGAAGAAATCCACCTCAGGACTTTTTCTTTGTATGCCTAGTACTTATTCTACGGGTTTCTTTAGGCGAACCGCTAAGTTATGGATACATAAACACACCAGCATCGGTTGTCAAGCGATGGCAGGGGAACAAACATACACACACACAGACACATAAAGATATACATAGATATATACGACGGGCTTCTTTCAGTTTCCTTCTACCAAATCCATTCTCAAGGCTTTGGCCGGCCCAAGGCTATAGTAGTAGACATTTGCCGAAGGTGCCACGTAGTGGGATAGAACCGAGAACTATGTGGTTGGAAAGCAAGCTTCTTATCACTCAGCCACGCCTGCATTTTTTTCAACTTAACGAGTGAAAACCTTGATGAATTCCTTACCTGATGATTGCGCCCTTCACATTGAATATTACAATGTTAAACTTTGATCATAACCTAAGGGTCGTGATCAATAATTTGTTATTGTAATAGTGCACTGCTGGCCACCGAAGGTGTTGCTTGTATGTAAGAGCAGTATGTAACAACATAATATTTTGAAGCAGCATAAATGACAGTTTTATTTCTGGTAATATTTTTACTGATTCACTGTACAGTTTAAGAATAATTATAACAATGTCATTAAAAAACGTTAAAATATTTACAAAAATATTACATTACTGTTTGCAAAACAGTGGCTGATTTACATGCACCAACCGTTATTCTTTGAGTTCATTTAGTACACATACTCAAGCTGCAAGTTTCACGGCGATTTCCTTGTTCCGTGTCATTTATCAGTGTGTTAAGATTGTTCCTATTTTTCATCCTGCTTAAAGCAACATAAAGCTAATGTCTTACTACAACCCACTTTAATTTTGATTCTCCCGCTCTCAGTCTTTTCTTATTTGCCATTCAGACCCAAGGAGTGTGTGCATAGTTGCATCAAATGCAATTGGTATATATTTTATTACATAGCTACCCTCTCTCACACGCATATATACTTAAATTTTTAATTATACCACATGCATATACTGAGCACTTTCATGTTTATATATTCATTCAGAAATACTATCATTCAGTTCATATTTCCATTGCCTCGATTATTTTCTATTAACAAAGCAACAGTCAGTGTTCATTCAACCACCTATTAAACATTTCCCGCTAATACCAATCATTGCACTCACCTGTACTATAGCTCTCTTAATCATTCGAAAGATATAATTTGTTCACTGGTATTTCACTGCTCTTTAGACAGAAGACTTGTTGCTTTTTGCTTAGCCCTATTATCATCCCAGAACGAGCAGATTTAGAATTTAATGCATTCGAGCATTGACCATTCTGTTTTCAGTTTCAGAAATATTGTGTCCATTATCAGACTTAAACACGCTATGTTTGTTATTTCCTGCAGGTTGAACTACGAGGTAAATGCTTCCCCTTGAGTGTTCTTAATAAGGAGAAAACTTATACGATAATGAAGTACAACTTCCAGACTCTATTACATGCGTTTTGACACTAATTATTAACAGAGAAATATGTTTCATATTACTTGAAAAATCGCATGAATTAATTAGAATTAAATGTTTTAGCTAAAGAAAAATGAAAGCGTATTAGGTACCTTTTACATTTTGATTTGATGTTATTTAGAGATAAATGAAAAATAATTAATATTTTTATAACCGAGATATATATTACTCAATGATATTGCATGACTGGCGTTTATTTTTTTTCTTTTGTCAGTATCGTGCAAAATTTACTTTTAATTTGTAAGTACTCTAGAACGACGACTGTGAAACAAAAGAAGACATTGATTTTTTTGACAAGAATGGCGTGATAAAATATAAAAGACACTGTCTGTCTCCATTGTCTCCAAAAATTTGGTGATTTTGTAAGTGAACATTTAATAAAGAGAGCACTCAATTAGATGTAGGTTCCTGGTGAGCTGCTTTCCACTTTACCTACGTCACACGAACATCTTGAGGCGTAGCATGAACCTTGCCACCCCCATTTCTTACTCATTCTTTCTCTGAGTTCAAAATAGCTAGACATTTATAGATACAGCCACTGATTATAACTCGTTAATTAGGAAATGGAAAGATTTAATCATATTTGTTTCGCTTACCTAAAACAGGTACGGACAATCTTTTTTATGTATTAGGAGCCCAAAAATATGAGAACGCAAGTACGATAATGGAAATAATATATATTTTAATTTTACAACTTTATAGTGACGTCATCGTAGTTTCTGCTCGTAATTGAGTATAATTTGTTAACATTCTATGTAGTCGCGAAGAGACACACACACATTCTTGGACTTTCCACTCTGAAACCAGGGAAACACTGAGTCGTGACAGCCGAAGGAAAAGAGACTACACCAACACTAGTCTCTTAGAAATTTTAAGCTGAGAGCCTGGGGCAGCATGAAATTAAGAATCTTGCTCAACGTGTCAAGTGGCCAAAATACAAACTTACGACCATAACAATCTCTAACATAACACTCTAATCACCGAGGCTCGGACTTTCATACAATTCGTAGGGACAACTGAAGAAGGGAAATATTCTTTATGTTGCATGTCTCGTTTCTCTGTTTGTTTTTTTCGTTGTTCGGAAAAAAGTTTGTTTTCTGTCTTCGTTTTTATGTTTTCGTTTCTCATTGTGTTTAACGTTTTTTTGTGATGCCCTGTACCCATATATGCATGTATGTATACATATAGATGTAGGTATGTACATATATGTATGGATATATGCATATATTTATATATTATTTATGTTATCAAATTAATGTTCTGGTGTTCAAGTTTAAATGTTCTTTTTTCTCTTCTCATATGGGATTGAGAGACATATCAGCGTGAGATCTAAAAATTTGAATGCTGGAGAAATTTTACAAACAAGCGAAGGCTGTTCTTCCCGTGCTCGACTAACAAACATGAATCGATTGAATAAAGGGACCAGGAAGCTCACAGTTCAGTAGATAGTTTGTATCTAGTTATCACTGTTGTGACATTATATGACTCAATCTAATTCTTTATAATAACACTATCGAAGATTCTTAAAACTGTTAAGTGATTTGTTAACTTAGCAACGTTAAACCCATTTCGTTTTACGAGTTTAGGTTGGAGTAAAACAGATACTATCAAGCTTTCTATTTTTAACAATTTACATGAATTCATAATTCCCAGTATATTTGTTCTACATATGTTTGAAAGAAAATATATTCTATAATTTGATACACCAAAGAAAATATAGAACTATTCATCCAGATATTTTTCACTGTTTTATTCGCATATGCACACTTTCCTCATATTCAATATTTTCCGCACATTTTCGCATAAACATTAAAATTTAGATGTTTAACACGAGCAATATATATATATATATACTTTATTTAAAAGCAGCAGAGTAATATGAGAGAAGTCCGTATATTCCTTCTGCTCCCAAAAAAAGGCTATATGCAGAGGCTATACGAACTGCAGTAGCTGAGCAGCAAGCTTTTTTAAGCTTGGCCCAGAAAATGGTACAACAGTTAACGTGGATGCAGAGGGTACAGAGTCAACGCCACACGAACCATTGTCCAAGACCACCACAGATGATGGATCAGGGATGGCCACCGCTAACACCAGGAACCCCTGCACAGATATCACACCCATATTCCTACTGAATATCCGGGGCCTATTACGAACAGGCGGCAAAGACAAGTTCCTATACTTGAAAGACCTAGTAACATGCAA
>NC_068981.1:179895507-179896712 GCF_001194135.2 Octopus bimaculoides | reverse complement strand
AAGTACTACAGGAATGCCCGCACGGGTCGCCACTGCATGGTGCCAAAGGTACCGTCCACTGCATCTCACATAAGAACGAGATACTGCAGCAGCCTCGGTTTCAGAGGACCTCAGCTCTTCAATGCCCTGCCGAAACATTTGAGAGACATGCAAGACATGGATGCAGAGGTCTTCAAGACAAAACTTGACGCTTTCCTCTCCACGATACCAGACGTACAAATGGCTCGTAATGAGACGCAGTTTAGGGCAGCTGTGTCAAATTCTCTTATACACCAGATGTGCCATCAAAACTCTTGATTGGACCATGTCAGGTGGGGGAGAAAAGCCATGCAAGGAACGTGAAAATCACGGTGGTGCACCAGCATGACCGCAGCAACTTGGCTGAAACACATAAATAAATAAATAAATAAATATATATATGTATAATCAAAATAAGCAACAAGGATATGCAGTACGATCGTTTCATGCGCCTCAATTTATTTAAGCAAAGTGAGCATTACATTAAATGTAAAATGCAGAGCAATCTTCAGCTGCACAAAGATACATAAATGCATAGCTGCATTCAGCAACACATGTATTATATGTGTGTAAGTGTGAATGCGTGTATTTTATTAAGGGTTACACAGATATGGGTTGATTGATTGAATTGAAATTAAAATAGTACTCAATACTATTAAGGTGAGTGAAACAACGTATTTGAAGATGAAAATGCATGAATCGCTATTCGTCCCAGTTCTTCCGGCGACACTTGAGTGACTGATGACGAAGAACTCCAGCGAACATCTGACGACAGAGTTAGCTCTGAATACATGTTTTATAATCTCTCTCTCACTCCTACTCTCTCTCTCTCTCTAACTCTCTCCCTCACTTTCTCTCTCTCTCTCTCTCTCTCTGTATATATATATATATATATATTCTTTTGTATCAGTCCGAATTAGCTATGTATAAAATATTAAGTGACAGTTCAATCATTTGTACATTTGAAACACCTCAATCTATCTACCTGTCTGTCTTACACACACACACACACAAACAAACACACACACTGTCTCTCGTTTCCTCTCTTTTATCCCTCTTCCTCTCTTCTTTCTCCCTCTTACTCCATTCTCTCTTCACACACACATACACACACTCTCTCTCTTTCTCTCTCTCTTTCTCTCTCTCTCTTTCTCTCTCTCTCTCTTTCTCTCTCTCTTTCTCTCTCT
>NC_068981.1:179893143-179895497 GCF_001194135.2 Octopus bimaculoides | reverse complement strand
ACACACACACACACACACACACACACACACACACACACACACACACACACACACACACACACATCTTCGCTTTTATTAACCAGGTGATATCCTGCAACAAATGTAGAATTGTTTCAAAGCATTTTTGTCCGAACTCACACGTACGCTTGTGTTACTGTGTGAGTGTCTCTTTAAGTGTGGTTGTGCTTATGTGCGTATGGACGTGTGTATCTGTTTGCGCGCGTTTGTGTATGTATTTGTGTGTGGGTGTGCGTGTTTGTGTATTATGTATGTGTAAGCCTGTGTGTGTGTGTGTGTGTGTGTGTGTTTGCGTGTGTGTATTTGCGTTTGTGTTTGTGTGTGTTAGAGTGCTTTAAAGAGAACAGCTGACTGAAGGTTAAATACTGTTTTGATCAGTCGACGGAATAAAATGTACCATCTGTTCGATGTAGTTGCAGCGTGAAGACTGAGTGGAGTGATTAAAACATTGTTTTGGTGACTCGTATGTTTAAATTCACATACTCTGCACGTGATATTTTGTGTTCTTGGGCCAGACGTTTCGTTCTACTTTTCATCCGTTCTCCTACCACTACAAATTACGTTTGGAGTCAGACATGTGACCAGATTTGGGACCAGATACATTTAAAAATGTTGGATACAATAGACTAGTTATATTCCGGAGAAGTTATATTTCGCTTCTACTTATATATTTATATATTTATATTTCATATTACATCGGCATAGGAGTGGCTGTGTGGTAAGTAGCTTGTTTACCAACCACATGGTCCCGTGGCACCTTGAGCAAGTGTCTTCTACTATAGCCTCGGGCCGACCAAAGCCTTGTGAGTGGATTTGGTAGACGGAAACTGAAAGAAGTCCGTCGTATATATGTATATAGATATATATGTATGTGTGTATGTTTGTGTGTCTGTGTTTGTCCCCCCAACATCGCTTGACAACCGATGCTGGTGTGTTTATGTCTCTGTAACTTAGCGGTTCGGCAAAAGAGACCGATAGAATAAGAACTAACTTCTAAAGAATAAGTCCTGGGGTCGATTTGCTCGACTAAAGGCGGTGCTCCAGCATGGCCACAGTCAAAAGACTGAAACAAGTAAAAGAGTAAAAAGAGTATAGGTTGATAGTTGATACTATAGAAATACAGAGAGTGAGAGGGAGAGAACGAAAGAAAGACAGAAAGGAGGACGAAGAGAGAGCTATTGAGAAAGTGGAAGAAGAAGAGGGAGAGGGTGAATTCGAAAGGAGGTGATCTTTCAGCCGATATTTTTCAACCTTTCGCCATTTGTGTTGCGCTGTATATTCCGAGGAGAATTAACACTTGCTGTCCCAAGTCACTTCATTCGTTTTCATTTTCGATTTTTGCTGGTTTCAGTCATTGAATTGTGGTTTTGCTACAGCATCGCCTTCAAAGGTTTCATTGGTTATGTCGACCACAATAATACTTGAAACTTATTTTATCGACTTTTATCCACCCAAGTTGAGAGTTATAAGCGTAAGCATGAACACGGTCAACGACAGAGACACATGCACACACATATACGACATGTTTCCCTTATATTTTCCGTCTGTTAACTTTTACTCACAGTATATTGGCCAACTCTTAATGTTAGGAGAGTACACGTTAACACAGAGTAGGTTCGTACCTGAAGCGACTTGGCTATGACGTTTCTTAATCATATAACCATGCATACATGTAACTTATTCCATTTACAGTCTATGAGCTTTAGCCGCCATAAAAATGTTCAGTTCATCTTTGTAAAAGATTACAGTATTTCATACTTGACGTATGTTATATTAACTTGCAGCAACCATTTTAAGAGTTGATACATCTCAGTTCGCAGTCTCATATTTGGGTGAAGAATTCAGAAGGATATTAAGCAGAGGGAAATAAATAGTTAAAACCTGATCTATCTACTTATTTAATGGTCAGTTGGCATTTCGGCATTGATTTAACGACAGTGTATATCTGTTTAACACGTGCGCTTACACAAAACGCACAAACACGCGTCTGTATGCATGCATGTATGTATATTCGTATGTATATACATATTTATGTGTTTATATGTCATGTATATATTAATATTTGATTTTATGTTATCGTAAAAACAATTTAACATTAAATTGAAACATTACTCAATACATATGGTACAGTATTAATTTATTGTTCTTTAACAAAGATAATATTGTCGGGTACTTCGAAATTTCGGTCATTGGACTGTCCGATGACGACTTCGTTGGCCGAAAATTCTAAGTCACAATCAATACAATTCTTGTTAGAGAATACTATATACATATACATGTGTGTGTATTTGTGTGTGTGTGTGTGTGTGTGTGTGTGTGTGTGTGTGTGTGTGTGT
>NC_068981.1:179890599-179892927 GCF_001194135.2 Octopus bimaculoides | reverse complement strand
CTATTATTTTCTGTTTTTCTTTCGTGACGTACTAAATTTGAAAGGCAAACAGAAAAGGCAATAGATCACATTTCTGTGTCTTTCCACTTCTATTTTCAAATTCACTGAAAGCTGAAGACCAGCTATTTCGGGCGACGCAGTAAGTCGATTGCATCGACCCCCCACCCGCACCACCACCGCCAGCAATTATTCAACTGATACTTATTTTATCGACCCCGAAAGGATGAAAAGCAAAGTCGACCCTAGCGGCATTTGAATTCTGAACATAGAGTCAGAAGTGCTGCTTAGCATTTATTCCGGCTCGTTAGCGATTCTTCTAGTCCAACCCGTTGATGCAGCGGCAACTTTTAATATTGTCTTACGTTTCAGGTAAACTATAGTAAGGTAGTATCTTGCGAGTTGTATAAGGCGGCGAGCTGCCAGAAACGTTAGCAACCCGGGCGAAATACTTAGCGGTATTTCATGTTTTTATGTTATGAGTTCTAATTCCGCCGAGGGCGACTTTGCCTTTCATCCTTTTTGGGGTCGATAAATTAAGTACCAGTTGCGTACTGGATCAATCTAATTGACTGCCCCCCCCCGCATAATTTCGGGTCTTGTGCCTAGAGTAGAAAAGAATATCTTTCAAGTTATATTAAACTTATGTATACAGAAAAAAGCCTTTACAATATGCAGCATGATAAGCTTGATCGTTAGATTCTTGATTTAAGAGCAATGACCGAACGGAGCTCTTTATATAATGCAAGAATTATTTTAGTGTAACTTAAAGTTAATCTACGCAACGCAAGTATTGTTGTTTGTGACATATATATAAATAAAGCAACCGTTGAAGAGAAAGGTTCTGTCTACCAATTCACTCAAGAGGGAATTGATAGCAGCAGGAGATATAAAAATTGTGACTGCTATATCAAATACAGAAGTTAGGGAAAGCAACGAAGGTGAGGAACAGGTGAAAGGCATATACGGGTTTTGAGCTGTTAAATAAAGTGGTAGAAGATTGATTAGCTTCTGTAAAGCCACCACTCTCATCGTAGGAGATAATCTCTTCAAGCATAAGAATATTCATTATTTATAAATATATTTAGACATCTCTAGATAAAAAAAAATTATCGTAAACAAATAGATATTTTGATTAACTGACAATGTATAAAAACGCTGCTAGATGTTGCTTTATATCGATGTACAGATACTGGAAGTGGTTATCAATTTATAATAGGGACAATATAGTTAAAGTTGAAGGTTAAAGAACAGGAAGCTGCAAGGTCTGGTGTAGTAAAGTTGAAAGAAGACAGAATTAAACATGAATTCGTAATTGGATGTTAAAATCGATTTGTAGGTGTTTAAAGCTAGAATGAAGTTGTTGACGTTAGTAATACGTGGAATAATGTTAAGAATGTATATCAGAATGTAGCCAAAGGTATTTGGGTTATAAGACAGATAAAAAGAAGGAAATGGATTGATTTCGAGTGAAACATTGGATGTTAATGAGGTGAGAAAAGAACAAAAATAAGTTGTTGAAAGCTGGAGACAGAATAAGATCGGCCTTTCAAGTGTAAAGCGGATAAATATTGGTGGCTGAGTAGAAAGGTAAAAGGAGTTCAAGAACAACAGAAGATTCTTGGAAGGGAAAGATGATGACGCAGATATATTATTCAACGCAATAATCAGTAGTTAAAAGAGATTATAAAATCACATACGAGGCAAAGTGGCTTAAAAAGATTATGTTATGTATTGATGAGAAATGAATAACATCTGACACACAAACATCGAAGACAAACGGAATTAACATTTTAGTACAATCACAAATAAGAAGTTACATAGGAAATAGGTAAAATGCTGAAATATATAGGAACTGAAAATGGTTCATGCATAAAATATTCAACAATTAGAAAGAGAAGGCTACTGTATTAGATAAAGTTTCAGGAGAAAGATAGATAAGCCCATGACGGCAAGAGCATAAATGAAACCGCTTTGTTATAGATAGAAGATTAAACAGATACCTGAAATTTGGACAACACAACAATTGAAGAATGAAAGAAATAGTGATATTAAAAAGAAAGGACACCTACAGAGGGTTGTCATTAGAGAACAAAGGCATATAGCGCTGTGTAACCAAATTTGAAACTGAGAGATAAAAAAAAAAAGAAGCTAGAGGTAGTTGTGAGGTTCTGTTGTGCAAAGATACTTGCTCATGTACATTATACAATGATGATTGCCTATGTACATCATACAATACATCAAATGCGGATAGTGTTTGATATATATACATATATGCAAACCTACATTCATGCATACATATATATACATACATATATATATATATATATA
>NC_068981.1:179884205-179888391 GCF_001194135.2 Octopus bimaculoides | reverse complement strand
AGAGAGAGAGAGAGAGAGAGAGAGATACATAGATACATAGATAGATAGATAGATACATACATACATATATATTTGTGTATGTATATGTATGTATATATATATGTACATATAAATATATATATACATACTTACACACACATACACACACACACCACACATGCATATGTAATTGCGGGTGTAAGTGCATTTGCATGAGTGTGTGTATGTGTCACTTGAAACTAATAGAAATAGTCAAATGATTGTATTGTTGCAATTTGTGTCAAACGACAGTAACGTAAAAGAATGAAATGATTTTGCCAGAAGAAAAGTACATTAAATGAACGTTGAATATAGCACAGCACTAAATACACCAATTTAGTCAAGTAGTAACTACGTTTTAGATCTAAAATATTTTAGTTATAACAATCTAGAGAAAATATTCCGATGTAGCCTGATATGATCAGTTTTGTTCAGACAGACTTGCTCTCTCTCTCCTCTCTCTCTCTCTCTCTCTCTCTCTATTGCTCTGCGCTATATTTCTGTTTAGTGAAACATCCTCAAAAATGCAACTGAAAGTTCTCATTGTTTTATACCCAACCTTGAATTTCTTTCTGATATTCTGTTAATTCATTTATAATCTTTTGCATTGTGTTACTTCATTTTATTCCATCATAGTAGTTGTTTAATGACATTTAACACCGCACTTCCTTTCTTCATTGCCTCTTCCACACCAAGGCGTTCCAAATTACGAACACATTGTAGATTTCAGCATCAATAAATTAATTTGTTTTCTTAATATCGAGTAATGTTTGAGTTTCTGCTGTATGTGTATTTGTATAACAAATGTTCAACAAAACGACTCACATCACTACTTTGTATATCAAGTGAAATTCAAATTCAATTCTGTTGTCTTTCTAAGGATTCTCTGACAACAGAAATACTATCAAGTGAAGTTGAGTGGTTTTTATTAATATAATATTTCTGCAAAATTTATAATAAAACTGTAGGTTATCGCCCTTAAATTAAGCGGTTTATTACGAATCTTATATTTCTTCGTACGAGCACGAACTACTGGTGTATCAATGTTACCATTATGATAACGCATTTGGGCAGTCTTCTGCTATATACTGATATCAATATGAATTACTGTGACTAAGGCGGTGAGCTGGCAGAATCGGTAGCTCGCCGGGCAAAATGCTTAGCGACATTTCGTCCGTCATTGCAGCTGAGTTCAAATTCTGCCGAGGACAACTTTACCCCTTATCCTTTCGAGTTTGATAAAATAAAGTACTAGTTGAGCACTGGGGTCGATGTAATCGATTACCTCCTACCCGTAAAGTATTGGACTTGTGTCACAGTTGGAAACCAGTTTTAATTACTATGATAAAATATCAAAATAGCTAATATGTAAAATTTGGATAAGTTTATTAATAGTAATTTGGTGAATGCAATCATTTTCACTTGTGTCGATCATTGAAAATATATCAGGTAATCTCTGTGAAGCAGTGAAATATCAGTGCAAAGTTGTTTATTTAAATCATGTCAGAGAATGCAATGAAGGGCTGGTGGCAGACAACAATCGCACGATGCTATCAGAAGCAGACACCCTTGCACTCCCTCTACACATACACAACCACTATCAGGCACCGGGGTTGCAATCAGAACAAAGTGCTT
Source organism: Octopus bimaculoides (assembly GCF_001194135.2). NCBI lineage: Eukaryota > Metazoa > Mollusca > Cephalopoda > Octopoda > Octopodidae > Octopus > Octopus bimaculoides. The sequence continues at coordinate 179,886,738 of NC_068981.1, read as the reverse complement.
GCGAAGCGAACTTCTTAACGACACGGGTAAGTCTGCTCTAGTGTTGTTTATGATGTGTCTCTTTATGTCTCCAAACCAACAGGTTCGATGATGGAGTGGATAAAATATTTACGAAAACGAAAGAACTTGTATCTATAGGACTGACTAAGCCCACGAAGGCGAGGTCCCAGCATGATCGCAACCCAATTACCGAAATAACTGTATATATAAAAGTATATACAAAATGATTTTCACACGGTGACATACACACACCTCGATTCTTGGACACACACCGTGCTAGGTTAAATCACATGTTTATGACTATGCTGGATAATCGTTGTCTAAACGTGTGTCTGGCTCCTCAAGTGAAACACCTAATTAGATCTCTCTAGGTGGTGATAAATTCGTCTCGCTGCCTGTAACTAAAATGATGTCCAAGACCTTCCAGAAAAGAAAGGTGTCCTTACATTTAGATTCAATTTATTTCTATGATATTTAAAAAGAAATTAACAACAAATGTCTTATGTTAGTTGTTACATATTTGACAGTAAGAATGACACGCTGTGAGTTTATAGTAAAAGTTAGAAAATGTTTTCGTTTTATCTATAGAATCAAGTATTGTTACTGTAGCTATGCTGTTCCTTTCGTTATAGATCGCATCACTCCTTGACGTTTTCTTGCCAGACCCACATTTCGATAGCGATAGCCATAAACACGTGGCTAAATCTAAAGAAAGATATGTGCGTGTCAGCGAATCTAGACATGCATATAACCGTGTGAAAATCATTCCACATATACTTTTATACTTTCACTAATTTCAATAATTGGTCAGCAGTCATTCTAGTGCCCCACTTTTAAGAGTTTAATCAATCATATAGAATCCATTTCTTTCACTTTGGTAGCCATTTTAGCTACTTCCTCTCAGCGAACCGTTAAGATTTGATCATAAAAGGACAAAAAGCAACAGTTTTTAGACCGCTATAATCACAGGTACATATAAACAGACCATCCACACACAAAATAAAAAAGACACCGAGAAAATAGTCCAAGCTACAGAGGAAGAGGACGTTAACCTTAAATGTGAAACTACGCCACCTTCTAAATCAGTCGATTCAAGCTACATCATTTGTGTTACTAACATCTTTGGAAAGTGTTTGAATGTCATAGTCTCCACCCTATACAAATTCTGACGTTTGTTGCAGTCCTATACAAATTGAAGCGTTTGTTATCCAGTTTCGTTTCCCATTTATAAGAGGTTCATTTTACTCTTGACATTTCAAATTAGTGATGGATATCATAGGAAAATCTGTAATTCCTGTTTTATACCTAAGGCGAAGTTCCCTGCCAGGATATCTGTTCCAAGTTCATATTATGATCGAATAACTGCATGCAGGAGTAAGTCAGTGGGTTTAAGAATGAACATAAAAGAAAAAAAAGAAATAATTTTCAACGAACTGAGAATATTATCGAAGAAATATCCCGTCAAACAGTTGCCCTTACCGAACCCCATCCATTTATCGGCTCTAGACCGAAATATCGAATCTATAAAGATGGAGTTCCCTCTATAATAGGTTTCTGGTGTATGCCAGGTTTTAATTTTGTCCTCTCAAACTCTCCCTTTTATTGATCAATTAACTATATGCCGTCACGTCTTACGCAGAAGATATTAACCTTCATTCCTACTTAAATTTCCGTACCCAAGCGCCATAGATATCTTGCACTAAATCTTTGGAAGAATAAAGGGAAACTTCGAAGACGTCTTCCAATGGAGTTACACCAATATTTTTTTCCTTCACCGGCAAATTAAAAATAAAACAAAACAATCACTACACGTTATGAAAGTATTGAATCTCTTACCACATAAACATAAACAACGCGTAGGAGTGGCTGTGTGGTAAGTAGCTTGCTTACCAACCACATGGTTCCGGGTTCAGTTCCACTGCGTGGCACCTTGGGCAAGTGTCTTCTACTATAGCCTCGGGCCGACCAAAGCCTTGTGAGTGGATTTGGTAGTCGGAAACTGAAAGAAGCCCGTCGTATATATGTATATATATGTACGTATTTGTGTGTGCATATGTTTGTATGTCCGTGTTTGTCCCCCCATCATCGCTTGACAACCGATGCTGGTGCGTTTACGTCCCCGTAACATAGCGATTCGGCAAAAGAGACCGATAGAATAAGTACCAGGTTTACAAAGAATAAGTCCTGGGGTCGATTTGCTCGACTAAAGGTGGTGCTCCAGCATGGCCACAGTGAAATGACTGAAACAAGTAAAAGAATAAAAGAGTAACACAAAAATTGAAATATTAAGATTACATCCATCAAAGGCCATCTCACCGTAACTTAGGATTTCTACTTGAGAACGCACATCTCTAAGATAGCAAAACCGGCTTCACACAAACTGGTTTTGCTCTTCGGAGCCAGAGAATACTTGTGTCTCTAAGAACTGCCAACATTTCCCAAACGTCAGGTGACACCCAAAATGGAATACTACACTTATAAAAGAATCAGGGCCAAAGACAGCAGCAGTCTCCTCCTCCCCCTCCCCCTCCCC
>NC_068981.1:179876150-179883820 GCF_001194135.2 Octopus bimaculoides | reverse complement strand
ACCACCACCACCACCACCATCAACATCATCATCATCATCATCATCATCATCAGCAGCACAACAACAACAACAACAACAACAACAACAACAACAACAAAAATTGTCTTTAATCAAAGTACAAAGAAAGCAATCTTGCGTGAAGGGTTAGTCGATACCAACGTCCTCATTGCTTCACTGGTACTTCATTTCGAGGACCCTGGAGAGACTAAAAGCAAAGTGGACATGGGCGCAATGCGAACTCAGAAAGCAAAACAGCCGGAACAAATACAGCAAATTGTTTTATCCGGATCTCTAGTGATTCGTCTAACTGATGACGGAACAAACCGAATGCCGTTAGAGCTTTTCTGTCGAATATCATTTATTTTTTTGTATCATTGGCTATCGTTCGATGAATACAACGCATGGTCCTCAAGGGAGTTCAAGTGGGTTATAACAGGGGTGACGGAGATTTGGAAATAACGAGCAAATGCTAATAAGAAAGCATCGAACGAATGAAGAAAAAATAGAAGGAATGATTAAAATGTTTAGTGTGGAAAATCAAATGGTGGTACGGTGGTGGAATATTTTGAATAGGGTTAGTTTGTTTATAAGTGAGTAACGTCGCGATATGTCTGTTCCTTATAATGTATAATGTCTGTTTTGTTACCGTCAAGCAAGGTTAGGTTGTCAAGTTCTCATTTTAAGATATTTTTACGCTCCCTCTCCAGGTGGTCATTCTGTCATGGGGTTCTGTTTTGTCTAAAAATTTCTGTTTCTCTTGTGTTCACAGCCTGACTGCCTGACTGTCTGTATGTCTGTATCTCTGTATCTTTCTCTGTCTGTCTCTCTGTGTCTCTGTCTCTCTGTGTCTCTGTGTCTCTGTGTCTCTGTCTCTCTCTATCTCTCTCATACACACACACACACACACAGAGACTCTCTCTCTCTCTCTCTCTCTCTCCCTCTCACGTACACACAATCACACTCTTTCTCGCAGTCTCTCTCTTTCATTTTACTTTCATTTATGTTTCATTTTAATTCTGCTTTTCTTCCCATCTTTATTCTTTGCTTCTGCTTCTCTTTCTGTGCTATCTATTATACATACACGCCCATATATACATACATATATGTGTATGTATGTGTATATACATGTCTGTGTGTCTCTATGTGTGTATGCATGTATGTACGTATGTATTTATCAAAGTATAGTGTGGGTGTTACTATTTAATAATATAAACTTGCATCATTAAATCAACATTTACAAACAGCATAAACACATAGCACCTACACACAGCAAGTATATGCAGCATACAGCTCTCGGGATATTTAATGACTTACATCTGTCTCAAATCTTATACAAAGACCGTTTAAACAAGCACAGCTTTCTTTAACAGTTGGTAAAATCACTCGTTTTATTACTTCAAAATTATCCTATAGAATTTTATTAATGCAATATTGTTAATCTTTTGAACTTGTGTAGGCGCTCTATTTTGGCCTACATTCAACGCATTTGCACCCAGTACATATGAAGCGATACATATTCTCAGATATCGTGCAGTTATTACTATGAAACGAAGACAAAAATTATTATATATCCTCAATGACTCATTTAAATATATCTGTAAGTTTAGATATATCCTTCGCAAAGTGAATCTTTTAAGTCATATGTTCTGGATTTGCAAGAAAAAAATTGAAATAAAGCAATCTTGATAATCTTAATGGTTTAATTTTCCTGTCAATTTCTCTACCAACTGTTGCAGACAAGTATCCATTGCAGTGCTGATAGCATACACAGTGCAGCCATTTTACCCCCAAAATTTTCTTTAAGGAGCGTCACCATCTCAACATTTGAGTGTCCTAAATAAGTATATGGATCTATCTATCTATCTATCTATCTATCTATCTATCTATCTATCTATCTATCTATCTATCTATATGGGCGCAGGTGTAGGTGTGTGATAAGAAACTTGTTTCCCAACCATATGGGTTCCACGTTCAGTCCCACTTCGTGGCACATCAGCCCGATGACTTTTAATGTAGCCCTAGATCAACCAAATCACTGTGAGTGGATTTACTTGACGGAAAATAAAAGAAGTTCGTTATATATATATATATGTGTGTGTGTGCGTGTGTGTGTGTGTGGGTGTGCATGTGTGTGTGTACATGTATATATATTTACATATATACATATATAATACAAATAATATGTGTGTGTGTGAGTGAGTGAGTGTGTGTGTGTGTGTGTGTGTGTGTGTGTGTGTGTGTGTGTGTGTGTGTGTGTGTGTGTGTGTGTGTGTGTGTGTGTGTGTGTGTGTGTGTGTGTGTGTGTATACATGCATATTTGGGTACAGGACGTCAAAAAACATGAACAAAATGAGAAACGAGAACATAAAAAACAAAAGCATGCAAACGAACTTATTTTGGAACAACGAAAGAAACAAATAGAGAAATGAGACAGGCAACGTAAAGAACAATCCCTTCATCAGTTGTCCCCTGTTTTATCTACTCGACGTTTCGAAGGTAGGGACAAGACGCGACTTCGCTAAAACAGTCCTTCCCGCAATGCAAATTAAATAAAATTTGGGATTTTTTGCGGAGGGTTAAAGTGGTAACAAAAGCAGGACAGTATGAACAAAACAGTAAAAACAGACGGTGAGGGCTGTTAAGCCATAACGAGGTGAAGTTGTGAACGCTGGAAAAACCAGCTTTGAGAAGAGACAGGCAAAAGCACGTTTTGTCTTTATGAAGGAAGTGGAAGAAAGATAGATAGCCGTTGGTCACGTGTGAGCAACGACAGAGTCAAGGAGGAAGAGTGAGAGAGAGAGAGAGAGGGGTGGGACGGTGAAGGGGAGAGGAGAAGAATTAGAGAAAGGCTGGAAGAGAAAAAAGAAAGGAAGAAAATGAAGAGAGGGAGATAGAATAGAGACAGGTTGTAGAGTGCGCATCGGAATTATTAAGATAAAACTTACTTGGAAATGGATGCGTGGCGTTCGATCATATAATAATATGAATAAAATATATGCATATATAGACACATTCATGTATATGCCTACATATATATGTATATATTCTTGCATATATATATGTGTGTACAGGACGTCAAGTGTGTGTGTGTGTGTCTTTGTGTTTGTTGATGTCCCCGTATTTCAGCGGGGGAAAAAAGTACTGCGGTCAATTTGTTCGACAAAAAGTTCTCAAGGGCGGTGCTCCAACAGAGCTACAGTTTAATGACTGGAACAAACGAAAAAAATTAATTGAATTATTGGGATTTCTAAACTGACGACTAATTTAGATGAGCATTTCTGAGTATTTCTTAACAACGAGAAACCTTTCAAACAATCATACACATATTCTTTATAGATATATCTTTATAGAACTATGGTTCAGTTCAATATATGAAATTTTCTCACATTTCTGCTATATATACTATGTTATCAAAGGAATGCTACAGAAAATATTCAGACGGCAAATATTGCTACGTTTAAACAATATGTTATACCTATCCGATGTCGGAATATAACTAACGACAAACAATGTTTTGTAAGTTCAAATCTAAGAAATTCAACTTGGATAAAAATAAATCTTTCAATTCCAACGCACGTTATGTTGTGACAATTCTACGGTAATTATCCCTCGTGTTATAAAGGCCGAGAATACGTTCAGAACCGCATTAATGACTTCTAATTTGAATTACTATTTCATATGTCTAGAATAATAAAACTATAGCAATGTTAAAATAAAATGTTATGTCGCTGATAATGAGACATTACTCACACTTTCAGTGATTTCACTATATATTTTGCTGGATTTTATTTCATAGATTCGTTTGTTGTATTCGTCTGTTAGACGATTTAACTGGATACTAAAACAGTTGCTTCAGAGAAGAGTAATATTGGCCATTTAAAATATGCACATACAGTATCATAATTCGTTTTGATTTACTATTTTTCAACAGTATACGTTGTTAATATGTATCTAAATCTTTCATCTTTCATTTACAAACTGTTCATTAAATCTCTACATCACTGCACAGTGAATCTAAGACGAACGAATTTAATAAATAATAACATATTATACCGAAAAATAACATTAAAATGTGCGTATAACTGCCTAGTGTATTTGAAATTGCCAATATAACTAATTATATACCTCTTCACAATTTATTTCATGGAAACTTTATTCAAATTTATCTTAACTGAATTCAAATATTGCCTATATCACTCAATAAAGGGACCTATTCGCTAATATCTGTGCATAAGTATAATAATCTTATCTACGCATTACTTTTCCCCCTCTTTCTCTTTCTGTCACTCTCTCTCCCTCCAACTTTCTCTCTCCTTCACTTCTCATTCTCTATCTCTCTTTCTATTTCTAGTTTAATATTTACTTTAGCTTCTTGGGCTCACTACTACATGACATTCGCATAATACAAACAGATGCTTGATGTGGATATAATTCTATGATTTACACAAGTTAGACGGAAGATAAATGTTGCAGCACATATTACGATATAAGTCATCTTTACGGGGTTTAGAACTCGTGCACAGCTATAGCACTCTACAGCATATGTTACTCAATGGATAATTAGACGAGTTTATTGATTTTTCTCACGAAGATAATATTTTGATATGGCGTATTACCCAGGCACATTATTCGGCTTATGTATACTTTAAATTCACTTTAAGTAACCCAGGCTCTTACATAGCATCAGTTGTTTATGTACTGCCGACTACTTAGAATAATAACAACAACAAACCACTGGCTATATAATATGAACTGTTCCAATATAAGAAGGGTTAATTCGCCATCTTGTCTGAAAATATAGAATTCAATTTAAGTGAAAGTAGCAACGGATTTATGAATTTCGAATTTCAAATATCCATAAATGGGTGAAAAGTAGAAAAAATTCAGACAAGAAGGAATAACATAGGTTTCAAATTTTGGCACAGGGGCCAGCAATTTCGTGGGAGGGGGCAAGCCGATTACATCGATCCTAATGCTCAACTAGTACTTATTTCATCGATCCCGAAAGGATGAAAGACAAAGTCGACCTCGGTGGAATTTGAACTCAGAACGTGAAGACGGACGAAATACCGTTAAACATTTTGCCCGGCGTCCAAACGATTCTGCTATCTCGCTGCCTCTTAAGAAGGAATAATAAATACCTGAAAATTGTGGCTCGGTAAATTCTTAGACAGAGAGTTTCCTTTTGTTTTTTTTTTAAAGAAATTTTAGTGTTTTTGTTTTTTGTAGTGGCTTTATCGGGAAAACAGTTTGCGTGTTTTACACTGACATATAATGCATAGTGGAGCTCGTTTATCTACGATGTTTCTCCTTTGCGAGCTATAAGGTGTAAGAGTTCAAAAAGTGAATCCAAAATACTAATATTGGAATATTTGATTAGATATATAAATCAAATTTTTTAAAAATAACTAACAAACAGGCAACAAAAATAATGAAAAGAATAACAAAAAAAAAAGAAACCTTTTGAAAGGTAAAGTAAAAAATAAAAACAAGAAACAGGAGAGTTAATGAGCCACTTTACATGATAATGTTGATGACAGACATAAACCTCCTTCAGTATTGACATCTCAACAAAAGAAAGTTCATTTTGATATATAAAAAAACACACTTTTCACGAGATATGTCAAAATATGTTCAACAACTATTTATCAAACTTTTAGCATGAAAACCAAGAGTCCTTTTGTAAATTTGACACATATTATTAAGGTATGTGTACATACGTATATACATACATTTGCATATACATGTACGCATGCATACGTGCATATAAACATACATACTTATAGATACACAACACTCTCTCTCTCTCTCTCTCTCTCTGCCTCTTTTTCTCGCTCTCTCTCTCCCTCTTACTGGTTTCAGAGGACCACCTTCAAGTATCGATTTTAGTTAGTCTGGTACTTTTTGTTATCGATCCTTTTGTCAAAGTGCTACGTTATAGAGCATAAAGGGACACAACGTAAATAACACCGAAAGCCTAAACACAGATACAAATACAGACTAACCCTTTTCTCCCGTCTCTCTACTCTCTTCTTCCTTCCTACACACACTCTCTCTCTCCTTATATGTATGAATGTATGCATATATTTAAAGATTTTAAGTACATCAACTGCAAATTGTAAGCGTTTCATTGTGGAAAAAAGTGAAGACATTCTCCTCTTTCACAGGCAAAAAACGCAAAAACAAAAACAAAAGCAAATAAAAAAAATGGAGACTGCCCCCACATAACAGAAGAATAGTGCTCCGGCAATCGGTGCTACCTTGGTGTGTGATCTACAACTTAAAGGGTGATTGCTTTAGGTTACTTTTTAGTTTACTTTTCAATTACTACAAGAAAAATGGTCAAATTTGATCCCGTATCTTTACCAGTTAACTGATGTACCTTATCATAAGAGAAAGGTTGCGGTATATAAGAAAAATTTCCAGTGCGGATAGACTGATAAGTTTGGAGAGTTTTGCAACGTAAAGTTGGCAAAATTTCACCGTTTTCCCCTTTTTCTTCGAACTTCTTTCATTTCTCCACCACAGCGATGACAGTGCAGCATTTTCCTTGTCATTTAAAAGGTCATTTCTCCGTAAAAATGCAACTGCCTTCGTCTCGTGGCTGATCACATTGTAAAAATTTTAAACCAACATCTTAAGGGCCTTTAGTAATTGAAAAGTAAACTAAAAATTAACCTAGAGCAATCGCCCTTAAGTAGTAGATCATACGCCAAAGTGGCACCCGGCAATATTTTCCTGTCCACGAAAGAACTTATAGTAAATTGCTATAAAAATAAAGCACTATTTAGGCGTTAACACTAATAGTAAGACTAATTTATGCGTTTATTAATGGCGTAGTGATCATATTATGACGTTTTCTCCGTCCATTCAAATAACATCCGATGATGAGAGTTCTCCAAGTAGTACTTATAAAACTGCACCCTACTTCCCAGGTGACATCCATCACGGCAAAGTCTTCCTGCATGATCCTTTGCTACGTCCCACTTTCTCCTTCCTTCCTCAACTTTCCACTGAATCGGAGCTGTTTCCTTCTCACCTTACACACATCCTCAAACATTTCAGCATAATTTATTGATTCTTTATTCTGAAATATCTCTGTCCCTACAGCCGAAATTTGGTATTAGCAATGAAACCTTATTGTCGACATCACGTTAACACACTTGTATTTATCTATCATCGATCGAGAAAATGTCGAAGACCAGAAGAAAATTGTCATACACTGCAACTTTAAACGAGTTTCCTGATTATAATATTTATTTTTTTGATATATGAAAATGTATCTCCATGAAAAAGATACAACCGTTTTTATACATCATGATAGCGAAATGATATCGTACAAGAATTTCATAATAAAAATATTCAGTTTTTGTTATACGGTTGTGTCTCTCGTAGCATTATAATGAAACCAGTAGAATAATTTCTTAATGCATCTTTGAGTTGATGTTAATTATGTAATCAATGAGCACAATATCAGCTTCTGGTTTGCAAAAACAAAACAGAATCTTACTAAGCGTAGAAAGCTAGAATAGACGATCCAGCATTATTACATTTAGTTCAGTTCCAGCCAGTTTTGAGTGTAAATGTTCTATCATTCGTTTCGCGTCACCCATTATATAAACCGTCATATATATATATATACATACATATATATATATATATATATATAT
>NC_068981.1:179869487-179876107 GCF_001194135.2 Octopus bimaculoides | reverse complement strand
ATATATATACATATATACATATATATACATATATATACATACACACACACACACACACACACACACACACACACATATATATATATATATATATATATGAGGGGCTGCTGAAGAGTTCCTAGTTTTGTGTAAAGGAAAATATACGAGGATCAGTTAATTGCGATTTTATTCAACATGTTCCCCTCTCAGATTCACACACTTATTGCAAACGTCTTTCAGTTTATATATATATATATTTGTACGGTAGGTCTGATATATACAGACATGATAGAAGTAAACAGACACCCTTATATTCATTAAAATTAATTTAAATCTGTAATCATACATTCAGATTATTTATTAATTATTATAATGTGAATATCTAATATTTAGAAGACATGTCCTTTACATTTTTCATGTTAAAATAAGCATAAAACCATGTTTTATGGGGTGTCTATTTACTCCTGTCATGTCTGTGTATATCACTTTCAGAACACAGTATTAGAAAATATAGACTTATACATACACACCTGCTGGCTCAACCTTGTAATTGACTTAATCAACAGCAACAACAATAACAACGTCAGTGATTTAAGTACAGGTGTTCAAACATTTTCTTCTTCCATTCCACTTAATAATGCCTGGCAATGGCATAGCCTGTGTGTAGAATACAGTGTAAAACAGATGCTGTGGAACGGACAGCAAGTAAGTATTATTTACTATTAATTTGATATAATTTCAAATCCCACTGTGTTCAAATTTAACTTTCATCATTTTGATGACGTATCATAAGCTGATTCTCCTACCAAAATTTCTGACCCTGTGCCTCTATAACAAATCAATTCCGTTTAATTTAATGATAGATTTTTAATGAGATGGATGACCTTAATTTTTTTTTAACAGGTAACACAATTAGAGACACAGTTTCAGAGAGGCACACCCGCATATCATGCTCAGTAGTCTTGTATATAAACAACGCTGTGTTGAAAAACGATACGTAAATGAAAAGCAAAAGGCTTTCCGCGTACATTCTAATTACGGGTTGCTTTTACTTGGTTGCGATTGCTTCAAAAGTTCAGTGTTTATACAAACCTCAGACATCCCCGCAGTTTCAGTATCAAACCCTAATCCCACAGTTTCTGTCAATATAAGTTCAATACGAAGGCGGCGGTGTTGGCAGAATTGTTAGCATACTGAGTGAAAAGCTTAGCAGTATTTCGTCCGTCTTTCCGCCCTGAATTCAAATGCCGGGTCGAGAAAATAACTACCAGTCGCTTCGATCGTCTTTCCCACTTGCTCTAAATTGCTGGCCTTGTGCCAAAATTTGAAACCAATATAATTACAATACCCTCAAACACCAAGGTATATCTACATCTCGTACAGCATTCTTAAATTTTTTTTTTAAATTGTATCTCCTCCATTTATAAAATCCTTTGAATCAAAGGTCTCTGAATCAATGTTGGTTTAGGTTAGACAACAATACCACCAACAACGCGAAAATGTCTGGGTGATCCCTTAAATAGTTCAAAATACCAACGAAATACTGCTCAAATTAGATACTGTTATTCTTGAAATAATAATAATAATAACAATCAGCAGTTGTGGTCAATGAAAAAGGTAGCAGTAGTACCAATAATTGTCGGAACCCTCTGGAACAGTGAGCAAAAATCTCAAGAAGTACGTGAAACAAATAGGGGCTGCAATAAAGGTGGAGCACTTGCAGTAAACAGCACTGCTTGGAACCGCTCGAATACTCTGGAAGGCGCTCGAAAAATAAAAGGTGTTACCTTAGTTCACTGGTAGTGAACAGCTGAAACTGTAGTACATCTCCAGCGTTAGAAGTTGTGCAAAGGCAATAATAATAATAATAATAATAATTATTATTATTATTATTATAATAATAATATTTTCGCTGCCATATAATAATTATTATTATTATTTCAAATTTTTGCCTTAAGGGCAGCTTGGAAGAGGTGGGGATGAGTCGATTACATCGACGCCAGTGTTCAACTGGTACTAAATTCATCGACCTCGAAAGGATGAAAGACAAAGTCGACTTCGGTGGAATTTGAACTCAGAACGTAGCGACGGACGAAATAACGTTAAGCATTTTGTCTAGCTCGCCGCCATAATTATAATAATAATCCCTTCTATTATAAGCACAAGGCGTGAAATTTGCGGGAAGTGAGGTAAGTCGATTACATCGACCTCAGTACGTAACTGGTACTTATTTAATCGACACCGAAAGGATGAATGGCAAAGTCGACCTCGATGGAATTTGAACCCAGCGGTATTTCGTCCGTAGCGAGGGACGAAATACCGCTAAGCATTCTTTTCAAGCTCGCCGCAATGATAATAATAATAATAATTATTATTATTATTCTTTGATGTATGCAAAAGACATCATGGTCAAGAATACATCTCTGGTCATGCCTCTGAAAAACTATTGCTGATATTGAGTACTGCTGATATAGAGTTAAACATTTATAAAAACAACTGTACAGTAAGTAAAATGTGACTTTCTGAGACAGCGACACTGCATGACAAAAGTAGACGTTTGACAGGTTACTAACAACACAACAACAACACCAACAAAAGTAACATAGGTTCACAATTAGTGTTATATATGCGAATTTTCATTGCTTTTAACTCTTGTTGTTCAGTCAACCACGATTTTCAACGCTTTCCGAGCGCAGTTTCGATTGAAATATATCGTCAGATATTACATATATCTCCTTTAATCATAGTGTCAATCAGATTCATAGAAGAGGGAAAGTAGATTATTTATTTATTCATAGCGGTAATTTGTTAAGCTTAATTTATGAACCAAAGCTATAGTGGTTGACTTACTGCTAGTATTTACACACACACACGCACACGCACACATACATACACACGCGCGCGCTCACGCACGCACACACGTAAGTACGTCCCATCCCTACACAGATGCAAATGTAAGTATGCATGTATATATGTCTATATATGAGTGTGAATATATGTGTATTATATATATAAAATTCCATTTATAATTCACCAGTTTCACAATTCACATTTCACACTCAATTAACAAGCGTTTTCATTGAACATCACAAATGTTGTAGTGTCTCACAATGACATATGTATAACAACATAACATCTATAAATAACTAAATAACACCATTAACACAGCTGAACACCTTTTAACGTAGGCTTTACGTTCCGACTGCAATAATAAATAAATTACATAGAGCTGAACACATAGCTAGACCTGTTTGTATATTGACTTGTTATTCAATATAGGAGTTAATATTTTAGTAACTCAAACCATCATAATCTACTGTCGAAGATAAATGTTACTTAGTGGTATTTTTATCGAAGGTTATAAACCTTCTAAGGCCAAAAGCATTCTGCAGCGTGCTTCTGACTGAGAGGAACAGACGTTATGAAGAGATTCGTCTTCCTTGAAGATCAGTACTAACATTGATCCGATCAAACCTGAATAACAAAACGTTTAATCATTTCTCAACGGCTGTGTGGTAAGTAGCTTGCTTACCAACCACATGGTTCCGGGTTCAGTCCCACCACATGGCATCTTGGGCAAGTGTGTGCTACTATACCCACGAGCCGACCAAGTTTTGTTATTCAGGAACATTAAAAACCGCTTTAGTAACTGAATTAACAGTACTGTGGAAGGACAGAACTTGGCATCTTTCACCAACCGAAGAAAACAAAATACCAGAATTTGACACACGAAGCTCTTGTGAAAAGGTAGCATGCTGACTCACTCCTCGTGGAAAATGGCTTCTGGAATTTGCCAGCAAAACTAGTGCGTTATCTATTGCAGAAGAAAGTCGCTTGAGCGGTAGCCATGAGAGCTGAGACCACCTCAGAATAGATGTGTCAAACGTGACAAGATAGATGGAATCCTTTATTGCAGGTGAAGACTTATTTGATCTCCACTATCCCCTGTTAGGTATTGTGTATGTATATATATATTCTGTCGAAGTAGACAGGTAAAACTCTTATATACTTGAACTATCTTTACGTTTTCCTTACAGTTTCTGTTTGGAGCAGATCCTTTCTTAAGCTTTTTTCACCGGGTAACTTCCTTTATTGATATATTATCATTGAAAGATCATAATCGAGTGGTTTGAATCAGACTTTTTACATGTGCTTATTCTAAATATTCTCCCCCTGTTCTCTGCCTTAATAATAATGATAATGATTTCAAATTCTGGATCAAGGCCAGCAATTTCAGGGGAGAGGGTGAATCGATTACATCGACCCCACTGTTCAACTGGTACTTGTTTTGTTCGAATAGATGAAAGGCAAAACTCGACCTCGGCGGAATTTGAACTCAGGACGGACGAAATGCCGCTGAGCATTTTTCCCGGCGGGGAAACGATTTTACCAGCTCGTCACCTTTGTAGTGTGAATTATAATGATAAAATTTTAATGCTCTTACTTACTCTTACTTGTTTCAGACTTTTGACTGTGGCCATGCTGGAGCACCGCCTTTAGTCGAGCAAATCGACCCCGGGACTTATTCTTTGGAAGCCTAGTACTTATTCTATCGGTCTCTTTTGCCGAACCACTAAGTTACGGGGACGTAAACACACCAGCGTCGGTTGTCAAGCGATGTTGGACACACACACACACACACACACACACGCACACACACACACATATATATATATATATATATATACATATACATATATACGACGGGCTTTTTTTCAATTTCGGTCTACCAAATCCACTCACAAGACTTTGGTCGGCTCGTGGGTATAGTAGCACACACTTGCCCAAGATGCCATGTGGTGGGACTGAACCCGGAACCATGTGGTTGGTAAGCAAGCTACTTACCACACAGCCGTTGAGAAATGATTAAACGTTTTATGGGATTTGTCAAATGCTGTATGGAATTTGACGACATTTTACAAATTGTTGGAAAACACTAGTCAAATTTCACGAAGCTTTTGACGAAATCCTTAAAACATTTCATAATTTCCGCACACCATTTATTATTTTTTTTATCCCCCACGCCCCTCCATACATTAACTTTACATATAAAATGACAAACACTTACGTTCTGCTAATTAATAATTACTTCCCTAATTTTGTATATCTATGGCTATATCTAACCACACACACAATCTAATGTACACACATTCTCGCGGAAATTGCTAAACACTATGGCTGTCCTCTTTTATGCTGGGCTGCCCTCCTTTCTCACCCCGCATATTTTAATAATTAATCATCTTTATTATGGTCTTATTAATGTTTGTTGTTTTCGTTGCTTTTCATTTTTTTTCTTTCTTCCCTTTCTTTTGTTTGATCTATTTCTTTCCCTCTATCACTGTCTCTCTTTCTCACTTTCTCTCTCTGTCACTCTCTCTCTCTCTCTCTCTGTATACATATGTGTGTGTGTCTGTGTGTGCGCATGTCTGTGTGTATGTATGTGCGTGTGGTGCGCATGTATATATATGTATACTATACCAGAAGGCTCTCCGTCGGTCTCTACGATAACGATTCAGTTGCTTGATCAAATGAATTACCTGCTCATTGAATTAAGTGACTGAATATTTCACAGAAACGCGTAGCTTTAACGTAATTCCCAGTTAAAATCACACACACACACACACCTCTACAAAATGTCACAAGGCATGAATAACAGAATCATTAGAGTGATGGTATAAAAACCCTCATGGTATATGTTTTATGCGTGATATTACGTCCTGAGTTTGTTCTTCATTCTTCCAGGTCGATAAAGAAACTATCAGTCAAATACTGATATTGTACCATGTCAGAAATCAATACTAACTACTTCTTTTACGTTCCAGTTGACCTTGCATGGGTCAACTTTACCATCCATACTTCTGTGGTCCAATAAATCAAAGTCCCAGTTAAGAACTGGGGTTAATCTAGACCTGTCATAAGCAAACTGCGGACCGCACGCAGCCCACGGAACAACGTGCTTAATGAAAAACTACAGAGGTTGTTTTCAGTAGTGCAGTGTCACTAAAAGCATGATGAGCCGTGTCTCATGCGGCCCGTTTCTCGAAAGCGCCCGTATCTGATCTAGAAACTTCTAAAATGTATGACATTGTGTCAATATTCGAAATCCCTATTAGTAAAATGCTATATCTGTACAGTCCTTATTAGTACAATGTTATATGTTATACTTTTTACGTACTTACTAGAATATTTTATTATTTTACTTTGATGTCAACAGTAATTTCGACTTTCCTGTGTTGGCAATACCAGTGATTCGCTGGAATTGAACAAATGAACTCTTAATATCAAACCTTCTTTCAAGTTTCTGAAAGAAAATTGGCATCATAGGGCGATTAGTTTTCAAAAAACGTTATATATGCTTTACTAATGATCATAAGTAACACTTAAAATATTTTGCGAAATTTCTTTTTAAACAAACAAGTTAAAAAATATATCATTTGCTCCTCTCACTCCAAAGATTGCAGTATCTCCACTTAGCATTCATTAAACACTTAACATTGTTAATATCTCTACTAAAAATGCATTAGACGAATATTCTGCTACAGGCACAGATGAAATATGAAATTAAGCCATTAATAATACCTGAAGTAGCACTATTGATACTACTAATAATTATCCTTTCTCCTATAGGTATGGGGGGGGGG
>NC_068981.1:179864063-179869127 GCF_001194135.2 Octopus bimaculoides | reverse complement strand
ATATCCAATGAAACTTGATATCTTGGTTAGTTATATAGATGGGTCAAATTCAGACTATGGGCTAGGCGTGGAGGTACTTGAAATTATCAATATATTGATAAAAATATCAGCTCAAAATTACCTGGTGATTTTATAAGTGACGCAGAGTGGTTCGGAATAATAATTTCAGATTTTGCTAAAGAAATGGCATGGGGAAAGGGTTTTTTTGTTTTTTTTGCTGCTAGTTTATCTAATCTAGATTTATTTCAATCAAGAAGTGGTTGTGTTATGAAAAAAAAAAAATCGAAATTATACCGCTAAAAGCAATAGAAAGATAACAATAATTTAGATGGTAGCTCATACAAATATTACGGAAAACAAAAGAAGTATCAGCAAAACAAGATAAAAAAAACAACAAAACAAACAAACAAACAGGGTCTTCCCAAAAAATAAGACAACAGGAAGTAATATATATATATATATATATATATATATAGAGAGAGAGAGAGAGAGAGAGAGAGATTACATTTAAATCTATCCCAAGACCATTTTGTAAAAACGTAATCAGTTAAGAGTCGAGAAAATATTTGGAAGAATCAATAGATAAAATATCAAACTTTAATCCGCCATTATCTCAAGCAGATTTATCATCTTATAAAACTTATCGATCACTGAACAATACAAATAATCAAAGATTTTGTTGACTACGTACGGGTCATATTATATACTATCGCAAACAGGTCGTATGGAATCACCTTTATGTTTTTACCGAGACTATTCAGAAAGTTTATGGCATTATATAGTTCAATGTAAAAATTATCAGATTGAGAGAGATAAAATTTTAAAGCCAGTTTTCAAAAGATTACCAATGTTAAAGATACAATTCATTTCCAAGGATCTGCCGACCATTAATAAGTTCTTTCAATTCATAGGAACAACCAAAATATTTAACAACAAAAAATTTCAGTTTTTGTTTGTTTCTTTCGTTTTATTAAGTAGGGTAGGTTGCGTTGTTATTAAATATAGATAATTTCCGTGAAAAGCGTAAAAAAAAAAAAAATGTTACCGATGATATCAAGAGGGGTAAGAAAGGACCATTTTAGTATGCGACCAAAGATAGTAAGTTTTCAGTAGATCTGTCTGTATAGAAATGGTACTAATGTAACAAAGGAAGCAGAATCAATGAATTGATATAACTGTTTTCGGAAGCGCGAGTGATATGATATCAGTTACGAAGTTGAAAGATGTTGCGATTCTTGACTGTAGGAATGAGAAGATTTACAGACTGGAGGAAACCTTTTCGATGGATGAAACTGAAGAGGTTGGCGTTTACAAATGCCAAATCTTAAATGCACTGATTAGAGTGTAGCTAAATTACTTTAAATATTGACACAAGGCTTGAAATTTTTTGGTGGGTGGGGGATAATCGATTACATCGACCCCAGTTTTCGAATGGTATTTATTTTATAGAGCCCGAAAAGATAAAAGACAAAGTCGAACTTTGCGGAGTTTGAATTCGGAACGGAATGCCGGAAGAAATACCGTTATTAATGTTATCCAGTGCAATAATGACGCTGCCAACCCGCTACCTTAAAGTGTAACTAAATAACAGCATTCCATTACGATGTAACAGAGCTTAGACAATTACTGTGGCAGCTAGTACTACAGTACGCTGGCCATTGGGGCTAATTGACTTTACGCTATTGAGCATTAAGGAAAAGACATTAAGGTTACAATCTCCCATTGTGTAACCCTTGAAATTTTTTTGCATCTTATCAAAGACAAAAAACAATAAATAAATTCTTAGATTAGAGTTGCGTCTTAATGTAACATACAGTCAACTAAGTAACGCATAAGTACAGATAGTTAGGTGTACGGATAACATAAGGAAAACAATCCTAAAGGTTTGTGGTTCAATGTTCTCGTAACTTCAAGCAGTAAGGCTATTCATTTTACTTGTGTTACTTGTTCTTTTTGCTGATGTTTTTAGCCCCGGTCATTCCTGAATGAGCATACCAACAGTTAAAAGCTTTCCAAGCCATGATCTCCCCATACTATCCTATGTTCAGGGAACACAGATCTACATTATACAGTATCTTATTCTAAGAAGGTGTGGCCTGACTTGGAAATTTGCTATATATTTGTGGGTGAAGATTTACACAGAGGCACTTGTAAAGTGGATTTCTATTTTACAAGACTAAAATCTATTTGAGATAGTTTAGCGATTTATTTTAGTGACCTAACCGCAGAAAAGCTACGCATTTAAGAATTTCAACTTTCGAAAGGGTTAACATAGGTGCACACTGATCATTGCGTTGCAGTCATGAATTCAAATCGTCCTATATTCCTGTGTTCGGAAATAAAGGAAGTAGCCTTGTTTATTATCTTTGAAATCAATAGGATCATTAGGAATTCGATTTGGACCTCCTCAGCAACACATTCATTAATATAAAGCTGCGTTTTCTATCAGAAGCTCACTAAAATGCCAAGATTCTGCGAGAGTATGGTAGGAGTTCCGCAAGAAATTGGTCTAAGTTAATTATATTCAAATGTATTTTTGAACTATTTTTGTGTTTAATTCTATATTTGTAGTGTTATTATAAACGCAAGGTATATTCCCTATGGTAGAGGAACCTTGGCACCTGCCATTAGTAAGGGAGCCATACGAGAGAAATGGCCTCCTAATAAAGAATTATAGAAGAATTTGGTCTGAACAATGTTTTAGGTAAAAGTAAAAATCTGAAAACTTTTAGTGATGCTTGATGGATTAAGTACCGTCAAATCTTTCAAAGATAGTTTTGTGATTTGCTTAAATCCTTAAGTGATTTAATTTTATGAAAGAAAAATAAAACGATTAATAATTTTATGCAGGGAGTCCGAGTCCCTAAGATGTGGAATATCTATCTAGAGTTGGCTAAGAGTAAAAAGATTTGGAAACAGGACAATGACATAAAATAATACATAAAACACAAACATCAATAACTACAAAAAGGACATCACATTTTCTGCTGTGAAAGACCGTAACACTAACTAACATTTGAATTTAGTACTGTTAAACACGTGCAGACCTACGCAAACACATTTTGCATAGGATAATTGACAGCTCACACCAGAAGATAGACTGACATATATGTGTGTGTGTATGTGCGTGTGCACGCGTGTAAGCGTTGGTGTGTGTGTGTGTGTGTGTGTGTGTGTGTGTGTGTGTGTGTGTGCGTGTGCGTGTGTACGCGTGTAGGCATTGTTGTGTGTGAGTGTTGTGAGTTCAACTGAAACGTAGTTTTCAATATGTACACTTGAAATTAGTATATATCTACACTCACATATCTATCTATTTATCTATCTATCTCAATAAAAAATAGGTAAATGTGGCAAGAATGGTGAGTATGAAAGACGACACCATTTTAAGCATTAATTTGTAACAAAAAGAGAAAACGAGAGAAAAGGTACTTACTTTTATGTACATTTTGAACTGCCTGGTGCTTTTTTGTAGGTTTTTCTCTCCAAGGGTACACCTAAATTGTAAACAATATTTATTCCCGTTTTTGGGAAGATTTATAATTTTTGTACACCACACACCCCAACGATTACAATCCCTATTGATTTGACTTTTCTTTGTGTGTCCCACCCAGCCCACCTCGAAAATGAAAAACTCTACGCTTGTATTTCGTCCAGTCTCTGTGTTCAGCCCTGTGTGGCTATAATAAAAACATATCTATCTATCTCAATGCCTGTCTATCCGTCTGTTTCTAGGCCTGTATGTATACGATAGAAACCATTTATTGTGATCACTTTGGGACGAAGACTTTTCGATCACAATAACTGACTGATAGAAATAAGGTGTTGATAAAATTATTCCGAATATAATAAGCAACTTCCACTGCATTTATATGCATAAATAATAATTAAAATAGTTATAGTTTCTCTACAACTCTTACTGACGTTGTTATTTAATCACAAGTTGTCCTTAAACAATGGAAAACATGCTACGCTGGAAAGTATTCTAAATGTGACCTTCCCGTCTTTTTCTATATCTATGGCTGCATCATCCAACGTGCTATTTTATTTTTAAGACAATGATGAATATCATTTGCGATGGTTTATATCTTCATTTTTTAAAGAAGTTGAAATATGGAATGCTTGCTGCGTCGATAGGGGAAAAAAGTATTTTTCTCACTATAGACCCAAGAACAGAAAATTTGGTGGCGGGGGCTAGCCGATTACATCGACCCCCCAGTGCTTAACTGTAACTCATTTTATCGACCAAAAAATATGGTATACAAAGGGGACATCCACGGAATTTTAACTCAGAATGTTAGTCCGAAAGAAATTCTACCTGCTTATAACTCCGCCAGCTCACCGCCTTAGGCGGAAATAATTCATTCAAAGACAGAAAAACATTTATTTTTAACAACTTAAAAAGGGTGGCAATGGAAATCTCTTTGGCACTTTACACTTTCAGAGTCTCCAAGACTTGTAAGAACAAGGGAGGTTGACTCTTATAACTGGAAACCTGGCCCAAATAATTGAAGTAGCGTGAGCTTTGCTAAAGACTCCAGAGGACATTGTTGTTAAACCAGGCAACAGATTAAGTGTTCTATCCCAAGCATATCGAACCGTAACGGGCTTAGTGTTGGAGGTGGCGACAACTTTCTTCCATTGGTAAATATAACTTATGTTTATATACGAGTTCATACTGGTCGCTATTGTCGAGGTTGTTTTTATTTAGCCCATGGTTAGTTCTTTTTAAGAAGAGCTATCCGCAACAACCTGTAAGATGTCAATAATCCTGTCTGTGTCCGTTTCTTTTTTTCCCCCTTTGATTCTCCTGGTTGTATGCCGTATTAATCAATTTTTCCTTCATATGTTTTTATGTGAACTTTAGTATTGGGTTTGTTAACACATATGCACACACACACGCAAACTAACAGATACACACACATCCAATTCTATGTTCCCTTTCTGAAGAGCCGACTACACGTCACGACGAGGAAGTTACGAATCACATTCTCTCCCTCATTCACCCTCTTCCTCTCCCCCTCTGTCTGTCTGTCTGTCTGTCTGTCTGTCTGTCTGTCTGTCTGT
>NC_068981.1:179862520-179863976 GCF_001194135.2 Octopus bimaculoides | reverse complement strand
TATATATAGAGAGAGAGAGAGAGAGAGAGAGAGAGAGAGGAGTGTGTGTGTAATTTAGGCTCATAAAATGGTTGAGTTACCACTATCACTCAACTATCATCGAATAATTGCGAACATATTCGCATGAAACACCATATTTTCAGTACTGTAATATTAAAAGAAATTCATTCACCAATGTGCTATTGATCGCTCACTTTTTAATTTCTCCTTACTAACACACACACACAGACAAACACACGCACACGCACACGCACACAAATATTGTTGGCATCACAAAATTTATAAACTTTCTTTCGAGAGGACATGAAATAATTTCTTATTGTAACGTTGAATCTTAGAGGAAGTTAATCTACAAATATAACATGCAAATATTGGATTGAAAACACCTTTCAATATAATATTTACATGCTACATGGAGACGAGCTTAGCGGTATTTCGTCTGTCTTTACATACTGAGTTCAAATTCCGCCGAGGTCGACTTTGCCTTTTATCCTTTCGGGGTCGATAAATTAAGTACCAGTTGCGTATTGGGGTCGATCTAATCGACTCGCCCCCTCCCCCAAAATTTCGGGCCTCGTGCCTAGTGTAGAAAAGAATATTTATATGCTATTTAAAGGAACTGATGTGGAGGCGCAATGGCCCAGTGGTTAGGGCAACGGACTCGCGGTCATAGGATCGCGGTTTCGATTCTCAGACCGGGCGTTGTGAGTGTTTATTGAGCGAAAACACCTAAAGTTCCACGAGGCTCCGGCAGGTGATGGTGACGAACCCTGCTGTACTCTTTCACCACAACTTTCTCTCACTCTTACTTCCTGTTTCTGTTGTGCCTGTAATTCAAAGGGCCAGCCTTGTCACACTGTGTCACGCTGAATATTCCCGAGAACTACGTTAAGGGTACACGTGTCTCTGGAGTGCTCAGCCACTTGCACGTTAATTTCACGAGCAGGCTGTACCGTTGATCAGATCAACTGGAACCCTCGACGTCGTTAGCGACGGAGTGTCAACAACAAAGGAACTGATAAAATACGCACCAGGTTTTAAAAATGAGTACCGTAGTCAACTTACTTCACTAAAATCCTTCACAATGGTTTTTTTGTATGGCTGCATTCCAATGACTGAAACAAGTTATAAGCATAGAAGACAACATAACACATATGTATAACTAATTATATATGTTTTATGCTTGTCCATCTTTTGTTTTCACTATAAACATTAATTAGCTCGGACGATGTGTTTCTTACAGTTAATTATAGTTTACCTAGAATGTGTCTCTCAAGATTTGACGTTAGGTGTTAGGCATTTGGGATCATCGGTGCATTAACCTGTATCTATTTTATGCCTTTTCGCGTAGTCTTATACACTGCGTCTGCGTCTGTGTGTGTGAGAGTGTGCATTGTTATGCATGTGTATGTATATATATATATATATATATATATATATATATATATATATATAT
>NC_068981.1:179857809-179858662 GCF_001194135.2 Octopus bimaculoides | reverse complement strand
GTGTGTGTGTGTTTATGTATGTATGTAACAGAGGAACAGAGTGAGCGAGAGGGAAAGTGAGAAAGAGCCGCAGAGCGAGAGCTAATGAGAAAGAGAACTAGAGAGAGAGAGAGAGAAAGAGAGAGAGAAGGAGAAAGCGAGAGAGAGAGAGAGAGAGAGAGAGAGAGAGGGGCAGGGAGGGAGGTGGGGACAACATATGTGCGTGTCCGTCTGTAAATGTATACGGAGGCGGCGCCGGAGCGAAAGTGGTGCGGCGGACAGTCTTATACTGTCTGAAACACTTTAACCAAAGCTTCATAAAAAGAATACCAAGAGAGACTTTCCACTCTCTTTATAATAATAATAATAATAATAATAATAATAATAATAATAATTACTATTATTATCATCATTATCTCTCTCTTTTTTTGTTTTTTTTTTCACTACCAACACTCATCTACTTCAGCATTACCCGCGTCACCCTACCACTAGCATAACTACCACCACGACCACAACCTCCACCACCTCCACCACCTCCACCACCACTACCAGCCATCCACACTCTGTTCGAACCATCACCGTTGTCGACACCTCCTGGAACATTAAATACATCACCAGCACCGACAGCCAACCTTTAACAAACAAACCTCTATCAACATTACTAACTGTATCACAAAGACCACAAACACCACCACCGCTGCCGCCGCCGCAAACAACTAAAATACCAACAACACTACCACCATCACCACCACCTCCACCACCATCATCATCATCATCGTCGTCGTCATCGTCAGCAACACTACCTCCATATCCCTCGTTCACACACACACACACACACACACACACACACCACCTCTCCCTACGACTAAACTAC
>NC_068981.1:179850427-179853248 GCF_001194135.2 Octopus bimaculoides | reverse complement strand
AAACCCGTCTCTTAGGAGCCGGCGAAACTAAGTTGCGTGGTGCCAAATCAAACGGTTTTAAATAATACATATGTGTGTGTGTGTGTGTGTGTGTGTGTGTGTGTGTGTGTGTGTGTGCACGTACATATTCTCCATGCAGTGTGACTCAGTTGGTCATGACAAAGGCCAATTCTAGCCGAAACCTATCTAGTGGATAAGTATATAAATGTATGTATATATTATATATATGTGTCTGTGTACACACATACAGTAACACACACACACTTATACACACACACATATATACACATGTGTTTGTTTATGTAATTTTCTGTGTATATATAACTCACAAACACCTACACACCTACACAGCTACACACACTCACGCAAACACACTCACACACACACGCACAACACACGCACAAAAGCAAACACATACACACACATGCAGTCATGTGGGCAATCGCATGGGTGGATATATAAATGTTTATTTTGATGTGTCTTCACAAACTTATGTGTAATCATACATCTGTATTTCAAATGTTACTTGCCTGCATCAAGATGTGAAACTCTGTCTGAACGTATCGGCAGTTAATCCTGTGTGTCACTGCAAATTGCGTTTGCAGATACACATGCATGCATGCTAAAATGCATTCATACAAACATGCATAAATACATACGTACGTCTGTGTGCATATATATATATATATGTGTGTGTGTGTGTGTGTGTGTGTGTGTGCGTGTGTGTATTCGTAAATGTACATATATACTTACTTCCATGCGTAGATATGTATAGCTACGTATGCGTATATACATGAAATATATATATAAACGGGTCAATGCATGTATGTATGTACTGTATACACATGTATATATATATATATATATATGTGCGTGTGTACATATTTATATATGTACAGATGCACGAATATGCACACTAATATACAAATATATGCATTCGCGTATATGCACACACACACATCCACATACACGCGCGCGCACACACACATATATGTCTATGCATATACATCTGTACATCTATGTCTAAGAACGAGTGTGTATGTGTGTTGTTCACTGTCTAAGTCTCATCTATACGATTGTAAACAACGGCATGCATGTGTTGTCGTCGGCGCAGATTGCCAACTGCAAACTTGACAAATATTGAAAATTTTGATAGCTCGTCACTTAGATTCTTCTACAACTAAACGTCATCATTTTCATTTTCTCTCTATCTATAACATAGATGGCACCAAAACATTGACACAAATATATTCTCCCATATGTCTAGATTCTCATCGACTATTGCTACATGTGCTGAAGTGAAAGAATTTGTTTACATCTATGGAGAGCATTGTTCATTTTAGGTGTTAAAATATAGAAACGTACATACACAAAACGCCTTTATGCAGAAATGAATAGAAACAGGCAAATAAACAGACTGACACACATATACACTTTTACATACATATATGTACACACACATGTATATATATATACATATACTCTTTACTCTTTTACTCTTTCACTTGTTTCAGTCATTTGACTGCGGCCATGCTGGAGCACCGCTTTTAGTCGAGCAAATCGGCACCAGGACTTATTCTTTGTAAACTTAGTACTTATTCTATCGGTCTCTTTTGCCGAACAGCTTGGTTATACGGGGACATAAACACAGCAGCATCGGTTGTCAAGCGATGTTGGGGGGGGGGACGGGACAAACACAGACACACAAACACATACACATTATATACGACAGGCTTCTTTCAGTTTCCGTCTACCAAATCCACTCGCAAGGCTTTGGTCGGCCCGAAGCTATAGTAGAAGATACTTACCACACAGCCACTCCTGCGGCTATATATATGTATACACAGCCACTCCTGCGGCTATATATATATATATATATATATATATATATATATATATATATATATATATATATATATATATATATATATTCTTCTATTCTTTTACTTTTTTCAGTTTTTTTGACTGCGGTCATACTAGAGCACCGCATTCAACGGTTTTAGTCGAACAAATCGATCCCAGACCTATATTTTAAGCCTATTACTTATTCTATCGGTCTTTCAGGCCGCACCGCTAAGTAACACGCACCGACACCAGTTATCAAACTGTGATGATGGGCTGGGGGAAATGAGACACAAAGACACACAAATAGATATATACGACGGGCTTCTTTTAGTTTCTTTCCACTCATAAGGCTCTGGTCTGCCCGAGGCTATAGTAGAAGACACTTGCCTAAGGTGAGAGGCGGTGGGACTGAACCTGGAACCTTGTGAGTTCGAAGCAAGGTTCACACAACACTGCCACGCCTACGCCTATACATATATGTGTGTGTGTGTGTGTGTGTGTAAAGGGAGACATACATGCATACACACGCACATACAAAACGGTACGCATGGACACATATTCTTCCACATGCCTTAACATCGCCGTTAGGTTAAGAAGACCGATCCCGCCCACGTGGTTCCGGGTTTGGTTGGATTCCAGTTCGTGACACTTTCGGCAACTGTCTTTTAATATAGATTCCGGCTGACTAACAAACTTACACATTATGAGTGGAATTCGGTAGACAACACACACACACACACACACACACACTATTTTTTTTTTTTATTAAAGACAAAAACAATCTTCACAAACTTTTACTCGGGGTTTCACGTAAAACTCTTAACATTTGGTGAGGATTTCTTTACGGCTTTCATAAATAGTATATTACTCGATCTTTAGTTTTCGAGCAGTATCTTTTTGCATCTATGTGCTTCACTATGTATGTGTGTGTGTGTGTGTGTGTGTGTGTGTGTGTGTGTGTGTGTGTGTGTGTGTG
>NC_068981.1:179839702-179848026 GCF_001194135.2 Octopus bimaculoides | reverse complement strand
TGTGTGAGTCGGAAAGACAAAACGTTCTGTATTAAAGCAACATATCAACATATTAAATAGCTTCTTTCTTTTCTGTTCAGAATTGCGGAGGAGCATTTGAAGGGACTGTGGTGGGAACGTTGGTTTTTGGCCCTTTCATATAGCTGATTCCGTGTTTGTTTGTGTTAATATGTGTGTTCATTTTTTTTCTTCTCTTTTTTTTTATTTGTTTCAGTCATTTGACTGCGGCCTTGCTGGAGCACCGCCTTCAGTCGAATCAAATCGACTCCAGGACTTATTCTTTGTAAGCCTAGTACTTATTCTATCGGTCTCTTTTGCCGAACCGCTAAGTTACGGGGACCGAAACACACCACCATCGGTTGTCAAGCGATGTTGGGGGACAAACACAGATACACAAAATATACACACACATACATATATATATACATATATACGACCGGCTTCTTTCAGTTTCCGTCTACCAAATCCACTCACAAGGCTTTGGTCGGCCCGAGGCTATAGTAGAAGACACTTGCCCGAGGTACCACTCAGTGAGACTGAACCCAGAACCATGTGGTTGGTAAGCAAACTACTTACCATACAGCCACTCCTGCACCTGTATGTTGATGTTTGTGTGTGTGTCTGAGAGAGAGAGAGAGAGAGAGAGAGAAAGAGAGTGAAGGAAAGAGAGAAGGATAAAGAGAAGTGAACTGGAATCTAGTATCGAGTTGGCTTTCGGTTTGTCGTCAGTAAATGTTGAAACGAGAGTTTGACGTCGGTGTGGTTTGAACTTAAAGCGTAGAGTGCTGGAGCAAATATCCCGAGGAATTTTATCCGGAACTTTAAAAGATCTTCAAATTGTTACCTCGTTAACCCCTTTTCTCCTGCGTAATTAAATTTCATACTTATTCCTTTAATGATATTTATTATCCAGTAAAAAAAGAAAGAAAAATGATATTTTCTGCTTCTGCAATACCATTTGATTTTTGCTCTGTAAAGTAATATGTGATGAAATATGTGAAAAAAATCAAAATGTGAAATTGTCTTTTAAGTGTCACTGGGGGTGCCTCCTGCAAAAGAAGTGTTTTTTAAAGCTGTGGCTTAAAACCGCTTTATGCAGTTAGCTGTCATAACATTTTCAGCCGATATAACCGCTTCCACGTTGAAAGAATCCTATAACAAATAAAGCCATAACTAACATTGATATAAAACATCACATTTGTATTTGTATGTATGTTATTATTCAATTTTATTCCAAGATTTATCGCCAATAGAGAAAGAACCGGTTTCTAACCTAGATCCAAGGCTCCTTCATTGGAATTTCAGCATCAACAACAGGGTCTGTCTGTCAGTATATATGTATGTATGCGTGCACGCATGTATGTATGTATGTATGTGTGTGCTTGTAGTAGTGGTAGGCGTTTCAACCGACTCCTGTACTCGGCTGTCATTTTGTTCGTAAAGTCCTTTTTTCATCTTTATTTTCATTTTACGTTTGTACTATTCTGTTGAAGCCACAGACACAAGCACGCACATTTTGTAAAATATAATAATTTGACATTATAAGAACTGGCAGAATTGTTAGTATGCAGGGGTAAAATGTTTACCTACATTTTTTACGTCTTGAGTTCAAATTCCACCGAGGCCGTCTTTGTCATCCATTCTTTTGAAGTTCATAAAATAAGTACCAGTTGAGCATTGGAGACGATGTATTTGCTAGCTTTGTGCCAAAATTTGAAACCAATATGATAATTTTTCCAAATGATATTTTATAAAGATAAAATTAAAAAAATGGCGAATCTGCGTTATAATTGACGCTCATATCACGAAACTTTGTCTTATATCCTGTGCTTTGAAGTACAGTCTTAAGCTGCATGATCTATGAAAAACCTCCGCAAACAAACTCAGAGTAGTAACAGCGAATAACCCCAGCACTCTTACACACACACACACACACACACACACACACACACACACACACACACACACACACACACACACACACACACACACACACACACACACACACAAAACGACGGGAGTTTCTGTCTGGCAAATATCTTCAACTCTTGGTTACGTTCATACACGTCACTAGCGTAAAGTGTCACGCAGTAGGATCGAGCATTGAACTACGTGATTAAGAAGCGGATTCCTTAACCATAAAGACGCCAGCCCATTCTACGTCCTTTGTGACAAACTATAAATAGTATTACAAATAAAATGTACAATATAAAGCGTTAACACATCCACCAGTACCGTTGTTGACTTCCATCGATCCCTTCTGCTAATTATCACCACCGTCATCTTCATCCTCACCACAAACCACAATCATCATCATCATCATTATTATCCTCATCATCATCACAAACCACAATCATCATCAGCAGTATCATCATCTTTGTCATCAGCAAAATTAACAACATGAATTAATAAATTGTCATGAATTATCCTCATCGTCGTCGTCTTCGTCGTCGACATCATCATCATCTTCACCCTCTTCCTTTTCCTTTTCTTAATTCACCTTTTCCCCCACCCCCTTTCCATCCTCATTGATCTCGCATGTTCATACCCTCCAGCAGGGACAGATGAAATGACCGAAACCCTACACAACGAACAAATCAAAGTCTATATGAATACATTGGAATATTGGATTAATATTCAGTGCTGAGTACTAATTTAACATTTACTTGACCAATAGCAGCAATGCCTTCCGACACTAATGAACGTAGGAGCCTCTACATAGTTGCTTGACCTGCTAAAAACATCAATGAGACCTCACTCATTTCACACCTTGCGCCTTAAAAATGAAGTGTACATGAAATAAAGTTGTCTTACGAATATTGTGTCTAGAAAAAAAAATGAAATGCAATAAAGGATAATTACAGTTGGATCACATTTGGCCGTACATCTATTCATTGTATTCAGAAGGTGGCCCTCAATTCAGAATGTAACGGCACACGAAATACTGCTGAGAATTATTGTCCGGCGTGCTAGCATTTCTGCCAGCTCACCGCCTTAATAGCACGAACAGGATAAACTATCCATATATTGCAGAAAAATTCGTTACAAGCCAGCCATGAGATTCGATTTGTATAAAGATATTGATAAAGTATTTTGAGCATTGTAGAAGTATACCTGATTTACTGCTGATAAATTTTAACAGCAAAGTCTTATATGGATCCTATAGGGGGCATATAGAACCCGGTTGAGAACCCCTGATCTAGATCATGTTGTATACCATTCACCTACACTATATTTTAACTGCATTTATTATTGCATTATTACAATTGACTACTCTTACATTTCATTCATTGTACGACAATGTAGGCAGCGAATTGGCAGAATCGTTACCGTAACGGCTTATCTTTCGGTT
Source organism: Octopus bimaculoides (assembly GCF_001194135.2). Classification (NCBI taxonomy): domain Eukaryota; kingdom Metazoa; phylum Mollusca; class Cephalopoda; order Octopoda; family Octopodidae; genus Octopus; species Octopus bimaculoides. The sequence continues at coordinate 179,844,674 of NC_068981.1, read as the reverse complement.
CTTTACGTCCTCGGTTCAAATACCGTTCATGTCGACGTTATCTTCCTTCCTTTCGGTGTCGGTGAAATAAGTACTAGTTGAGCACTGGATCGATGTTATCGACTTCTCCCTCCCCTCAAAATGTTTGCCCAAGCTCCAGATTAGAAAACAATTATAACTACACTTTACTAAAAACTACAATGCAGGAGACTCCAATAACCAACGTATGTTGGAGAACGAAGACGGTGGCTGAGACTGTAAGATGCAAGCCTAATTGTGTTATGGGCAAATACCACTTGTAGAGATTTGATTCTTCTGCAGGTATAGGATCAAAAGCAACTCAGGTATAGATTCCGGTATGTTTTTCGGAAATAAATGTATCTAGGGCTTATCCTATTTGTATTTTTTTTCTATAAGATGTACCATGTGATTTGTGAAAAACTTGGCTGTTATTTCCTATAAGTCGAGTAATTGTGTAGAGGCTCCTTTTGTTAGATATCATTTATGCACTACGGTGTACTTATACATTCGAGGTCTTGTATTAATATACGTAAAATATAGTATCGGTTTCTCATATTGACAAAATATACTAATTTTGTACTCTTAGGTACGATTTCATAAGAATTGGTATCGACTGATTCATGAAAATCAAAGTCTGTCACAGAGGGATTTGAACTCAAACACGTGACGAAAGATGAGGAGTAGGAGTAGGAGAAGGAGGATGATGATGATGAGGAGGAGGAGGATAACAACGAAGACAATACTTGTAATGGTTTGAAACGATAGGAAAGACCGTGACGATGACAACGATGGCAACAATGACAACGATGGAAATTATCTCAAAGATGACGATGATAAAACCATAATAACATTGAAACTATTGCTTATTTGTGCTTCTGCATGCATGCATGTGTGTGTTTGTGCGTGCGCGCGCATATGCGTGATGCCCCATTCTGATCACAATATTTCGATTTCCAAAATCAGGGGCTACTCAAAGTGTGCAACCCTCCTTCATAAGTATTTGCTTATTAATCATAAATACAGAAAAATTACTCAACAGAAATAATCTGAAATATAGTTACAGCTCTAACGTGTATGAGGAAGCATCTTATAACTGATAAACCATTCAGAAATACCTACTCATCACTATTCAGTCACTCATTCACTCAGAGATAGACGAGAAAATAACATATAAAACAGAAGTCAACCCCATCAAATTAAATTCCTAAGGTTTACTTGACGATGGAAACTTCAATGTACTGTATTTTAACCATAATTTCTCCTTAAAGACACATTGAAAACCGATATCTTACGATATTGTCTAATTACATCTGATAATTGAAATAATGGTTTCTAATTTAGCTACAAGCCCAAAAACTTTGAGAAAAGGGTTTTGTCGATACTAACGAGCCCAGTATTTCACTCGTATTTTAGTTCACAGAGTGGGTTGAGCGACAAAAATTATGTAATGATGCAAAGGTCGTATAGATCTAGAGAGAGACGTAACATTACGTAACAATTAATCTCGGTGGTTGTAACAGATATTTTTTCTTTCCTCGGTGAAAGCATACCTATTTTACCTACCACGTAGTTAATCACGATGAAGTATTAAAATTAGTATTTGCAAGAAATCATTGTCAGGAAAACTTCCTTTTGCTTCGGAAGAAAAGTGAAAAATTTGCATTAACGGTAAGATGTAGAAGTACAGATAATAGAAATAATTATGTATAATTGAAACCAAGCTTATAACCAAGCTTTTTTTTTTTAATTGCCGACAGCCAAAGTTACACTACTACCTTCTTTCTTCATTAACAATGGCAATGTTCACAACGATGACAATAAAAGCGAAGATGACTACGATTGCGGCAATGTCAACGATGACAATGTCAACAAAAGATGACTACGATTGCGGCAATGTCAACGATGACAATGTCAACAAAAGAAACAAAAGAAACAATGAAATCTATGAAAACAATGTTAATTATGTCAACCGATACAACGATGACAACGAAAGCCAAGATGACAGCAGTTGTGACAATGTCAACGACGGAAAGGTTGAAGCTATGACAACGATGACAACAACTGACGATGATGACAAGAGAGAGAGAGAGAGAGAGAGAGAGAGAGAGAGAGAGAGAGAGAGAGAGAGCAATGGAAACGACGCGAATTAAGACAAACAATACAATAATAGCAAAGATGACAATGATGACAATAACAAAACCTTGAAACATACATGTCAAAAAGGAACAGTCTACGTGGTGACGTATTTAAATGCCATCCAAATATCCTTCGTAATTCTCTTTATCATGTTTAACACTTAAGCAGTGGACATCTCCAATTGATGTTTCATTAGAGAACAGCGGAAATCAACTGATGTTTCAAAATTTGTACATGAATACGAGCATTATCGAAAGAAAGTGAATATTTTACAACACGTGGGAGGGACACAAAATTATTAAAGTTTCTTATTTCTTTATTGCCCACAAGGGGCTAAACATAGAGGGGACAAACAAGGACAGACAAAGGGATTAAGTCGACTACATCGACCCCAGTGCAACTGGTACTTAATTTATCGACCCCGAAAGGATGAAAGGCAAAGTCGACCTCGGCGGAATTTGAACTCAGAACGTAGCGGCAGACGAAATACCGCTAAGCATTTCGCCCAGCGTGCTAACGTTTCTGCCAGCTCGCCGCCTTTTTTTAAAATTTCTATACATATTCAACGTGATATAAGTATAAAAATTATCATTAAGAAAAAGAGATACTTCTTTGGTTTTGGATATTGGATTCATACAACCCTTTCCTTATGTAAGGGTTAAAACACATATAAAATAACGTAACCTGGGTTACATCACATCCAATGGCATTGAATTTGAAGCTGTTAGTTTTCTCCGCTCCGTTCATTTTCGTATTTTCAATCTGGTGTGATTTGAACAAAATGGTAGCGGTTTCAACACTAGGACTTGTTGCTGCTATTGCTGCATCTGCTGTTGTCTGCTACCATCTTTTTTCATTCCATTTTCTTCTTTTGGAGAGGAATCTAACGCGCATATTCTCTGTTTGGATTTTATCAAAATGATGACGATAAGCTGCTACATTAGTATCAATCTCTCTGGTCACGATCCTTGATTTCTTTTTCATTCGCATATTCTGTAACACCAGCTTGTGCATGGAACCATATCTACCTCGTACGTCTCACTCATGGAATTTAAGGCCATATGCCCTGAGTTGGTCGGTAGAGCACACATCTTGTCACACATCAGTCGGTATTTCTTCTAGCTCCTCTTTCAAGGACAAATTGTAGCTCCTTCGACTTTTCGGTAAACAGAACTATAACTTAGTAGCACACACCACGCTTTTACCAATTCTTTTAGTTACCCATGTAGTCTTTAGCAGACAAAGTCATACTTCCAGTTCACCGGCCCTTAGTAGGTAGGTATTCATTTCGTAGCTATTCATTTTCAGCCGATTGCAGTGGAGTAATGTGAACGCATCACATTTCCTGTTCCAACAATGGAACCTACAGAAAGGTGGTGAGCTGGCAGAATCGTTTGCACGCCGGACGAAATGCCACTTAGCATTTTGTTTAAGTTCTGAATTCAAATTCCGCCGAGGTCGACTTTTGCCTTTCATCCTTTCGGGGTCGATAAAGTGAGTGTACCAGTTGAGCACTGGGGTCGATTTAATCGACATACCCCTCTCACAAAATTGTGGACCTTGTGCCAAAACTTGAAACAAATAATGGGAACCTACAATGTTATAATCATAAACATAACACCCAAATCATTAGGCCACAGCAACATCAAAGCATTAATGAGTTTTCTCGATTTGCTCAACCAAACAGCCAAAGCTTTATGAAACTGCACGTTATCTTCCATATTTAGGGTGGAAGACATTGCAGACCCTAATACAAGGCCAAAATTCGATCAAACCGAACGTTATCGTCATTATTTAGGGTGGTTACTTGAGGTTTAACAAAGCAGTTTCAGACGTACAAAAATGTAGGCTACTCAAGACTGGAGCGCCTTTGATATCAAAAGTCTACTCTGTCAAAGGCCTACTTGAAGCTAAACAACAAAACTACTATCACCACTACAACCACTAAAAACAACAACAACAACTGCAGCGACAACATCATCGACAACAACTGCAACAACAACAACATAAGCATCTATTTTACTACTATATCCATCAGTATGCCTATTAAAAAAGCCCGCACGCACACACAAAACACAAAACCCTCAGAGATATTATTAAAAGAACTATTCAGCAGAAAGTGTGTATGTTGTAGCAGCAGCAGCAGCAGCAGCAGCAGTGGCAGCAGTCAAAGGTGGTAATTAGTCGGCCATGTTAATCAGTAGTCAGTCTGAAACATAGGCTTTCAGAGCTCGTCTTCATTCACTCACCTTTTCCATCCTTGTACTTTCCAAATTGCTATCGTTTTCTTTCTTTCTTTCTTTCTTTCTTTCTTTCTTTCTTTAATTATTTCTTTCTTTCTTTCTTTCTTTCTTTCTTTCTTTCTTTTTTATTTCTTTCAACCAAATTTTCCTCGTTCACATTTTCTTTCATGTTCCTTTTTTTATTTCTCTTTCATTTCGTTGACCTGTTTCCATCCTTTCTTTCATTCTTTACCCATCTTTTTCTTTCTTTCTTTCTCTCTGGCGTATTTCAATTTTTTCTTTCTTCAGTCCTTCCTTCCTTCTTGCTTTCATTCTTTTGTTACACTTTCTTTTTCTTCTTTCATCCCTATGTCTTACTTCATTTATTTATTTCCTTTTACTCCGTCTTTATATTAACTCTGTTTTTCGTTTCATTCACTCATTCGTTAATTAATTCATTCGTTGTTTTTTGTGTCCGTCAATATTTCTTTCTTTCGTTGCTTTTTCATCTTTCATCCTCTTTTATGTTTACTTCAGATATTCCCCATCTTCCTGACATAGTTTCTTTCTTTCTTTCTTTCTTTCTTTCTTTCTTTCTTTATTTGTTTCTTTCT
>NC_068981.1:179838682-179839692 GCF_001194135.2 Octopus bimaculoides | reverse complement strand
TTTCTTTCTTTCTTTCTTTCTTTCTTTCTTTCTTTCTTTCTTTCTTTCTTAATTATATTGTTTTTAATTAATTTATTAATTCTTTTCTCCTTCTGGAGTATTTCTTTCTTTCTGTCTTTGTTTCTTTATTTCTTTCTTCTTTTTTGTATTAATTCTATTGTTTTTTATTTATTCATTAATTCTATTTTTCTTTCTGGAGTATTTTTTGTTTGTTTGTTTCTTTCTTTCTTTCTCTCTCTCTTTCTTTCTTTATCTCTCTCTCTTTTTCTTTCTTTCTTTCTTTCTTTCTTTCTTTCTTTCTATAATTCCTTTGTATTATTCACTTCCCTTCCTCCTACTTTCGCTTTCCCTTTTCTTTCTTAATTTTTTCCTTTCTAATTACTTTCTCCTTTTCTTTGCTTCTACGTCTGATATTTTCCTTCCCTTAATTTTCAATACCTCACTTTCATTTTTACATATCTTGCTATAATGATTGTTTTTCTTTTTCCTAAATACATTCATATGATTCCTTTCATCCTTCGTTCACCTTAACTTCATTCTTTCTCGCGTTTCTTAATAATTATAAACATATGGAATTCTTATTAAAAAAAAAAGAACTTTCAAAGTTTTGTTCCATTCGTTTAATCTACCCGTCTATCTTTTTTTTTCCTTTTGTTTCTTTTTTCTTTTTGCCCCTACCGATCCCTTTTGATCGGATTTGTTAATTTTTATTTTAACTTTTATTTTTTTAATTTTAAAGAAACGCTCTACAGTTGTATTTGTCCCCTCTGTGTGCAGCCCTGTGTGGCTAATAAAAGAAAGTTACCTATCTATCTATCTATCTATCTACCTATCTATCTAACTATCTAAGAGCTGTGGACCTTCGTCGAACGGCTGTTGTCGCGTGTGGGACGAGCCCACTTATCAGCCGAGTCTATCGTGAATATTGTTCCGCCACCTTCCTTTAAACGGGAAGGAAAAACGGTTTTTGTAACACTGATAGCTATGGCAAAAGAATGCGTGTGGTGGAC
>NC_068981.1:179834243-179834777 GCF_001194135.2 Octopus bimaculoides | reverse complement strand
ATATATATATATATATATACATATTTACACATATATATATATTTACACACACACACACACACACACACACACACACACACACACACACACATATATATATATATATATATATATGTAAGCACATTTGTTTAGGGCGTGAAAAGTGTGTGTATGCGTATATATATATATAAGCACGCTTTAAACGCATTAACACACATGGTCACACGTAAACTTAGACAGAAATACGCATTTCTGACACTAGACACGTTCATGCACAGATGCGCAATCGCACAGACACACGCATACTCAGACACGCGCACGCAGGGATACATTCTGACGCGCACACGCGCTCAGAGGCTCACGCATATATTGTCTGTAGTCCCTGTATATATCATAAATATGTGTAGATAATACATGTGTGAAGGCACGTATATATATGTATGTATGTGTGTATATCTATCTATCTATCTATATATATATATATATATGCACACACACACACAGACACAGACACACACACACACACACACACACACACACACACACACACACACA
>NC_068981.1:179832943-179833571 GCF_001194135.2 Octopus bimaculoides | reverse complement strand
ATATGCATATATATTTATATATAATTATATATATCTATATATTTATATATCTATATATATATATATCTGGGCTTTTCCTTCCACGGCTAAACCTAAACTGTCCTCCCCTCTTTTCACACGAGAACATTACTGTGTGATACACGATCCCTATTGATCGGCCTTTCCTTTTCTTTTTTTTTCGATCCCTTTTGATCGAACTGCCCCTTTTTCCCTTCCTACGATCCCTTTTGATCGACACCACCATTTTTTTTTTTTTTTTTTCCTTCCTTCCCCCTCCCAAAAAGAAAAGCTCTACATTGTATTTGTCCCATCTTCGTTGAGCCCTGTGTGGCTAATAAAAGAAACGTATATATATATATCTATCTCTCTATATATATATACTTACGTTTATGCTTGGGGATATACTCTTGTGTATATATATATATAGATGTTAAACTAATACATCCGTTTGTTGTTTACACACCCATCTTCGTCTTTTATTATTTGTAAACTCTCACTATAGATATAGGTATATGTATGCACAAACACACACCACATACGCAAACAAAAACACACACCACATACGCAAACAAAAACACACAACACACGCACATACACATCTTTGTCGGAACTGGATCTGTATATAAAT
>NC_068981.1:179824829-179832843 GCF_001194135.2 Octopus bimaculoides | reverse complement strand
GAGAGAGAGAGAGAGAGAGAGAGAGCCAGATAGATAGAGAGAGTGAGAAGAGAGCCGAGATTAGATGCATTGTAATTTTGTCCATCTCTGTTACGGGAAACAAAGTTTTTATTCCGCTGCTTAATTATAAATATATGCATTCATATGGCGCATCTACCATAGCGAGAATCATAACAAAATCTACATCAAACACTCATATTAAGCATTCGTTGATTTCTATCCTTATAACTTTTACATATATACATATTGTATGGAGTGGCTGTGTGGTAAGTAGCTTGCTTACCAACCACATGGACCCGGGTTCAGTCCCACTGCGTGGCATCTTGGGCAAGTGTCTTCTACTATAGCCTCGGGCCGACCACTGCCTTGTGAGTGGATTTGGTAGACGGAAACTGAAAGAAGCCTGTCCTATATATGTATATATATATGTATGTGTGTATGTGTTTGTATGTCTGTGTTTGTCCCCCCAACATCGCTTGACAACCGATGCTGGTGTGTTTATGTCCCTGTAACTTAGCGGTTCGGCAAAAGAGACCGAAAGAATAAGTACTAGGCTTCCAAAGAATAAGTCCTGGGGTCGATTTGCTCGACTAAAGGCGGTGCTCCAGCATGGCCACAGTCAAAAGACTGAAACAAGTAAAAGAGTAAAAGAGATATTTACATATCTATGTATATATGTATATTTTGTATGTGTGTGTGTGCTCTGTATGTGTGTATCAATTTTATGTACAATCACATACATACATACATGCATACATACATACATACATACATACATACATACAGACAGACAGACAGACATATACATGTATACGTGATGAACTTTCCCGCCGAAGACGTCGCATGAGTGTTCAGCCTTTGCTGAATGACCTTCATAAATTATTTGTTTCTAGTAATCAAAATAGGCTTAGCAGCGGTTGTGTGGTAAGTAGCTTGCTTACCAACCACATGGTTCCGGGTTCAGTCCCACTGCGTGGCACCTTGGGTAAATGTCTTCTACTATAGCCTCGGGCCGAGCAATGCCTTGTGAGTGGATTTGGTAGACGGAAACTAAAAGAAGCCCGTCGTATATATGTATGTGTGTGTGTCTGTATTTTTTTTTGTCTGTGTTTGTACCCCCACAACATCACTTGACAACCGATGCTGGTGTGTTTATGTCCGCGTAACTTAGCGGTTCGGCAAAAGAGACCGATAGAATATGTACTAGGCTTACAAAGTATAAGTCCCGGAGTCCATTTGCTCGACTAAAAAGCGGTACTCCAGCATGGCCACAATCAAAATGACTGAAACAAGTAAAAGAGTAAAAGAATTAAAGGGAGTAAAATGTGCGTGTTGTACTCCTTCCATCAAATCGATGTTGCCTGAATAAGGTGCACGGTGCACTACGCGTCAGATGTCGAAATGACTGGAGAGCAAAGTGAGACGAAGTGTTTTGCTCACGAACACGACGCGCTACCCGGTCTAGGAATTGCAACATGTTAACCACTAGGCTATGCGTCCACGCTTATATAATAATTCACACACAGTCTTGAAATATGAATTGAAGCAATTCTTCTCTTTATGATACTTCCGAAGTTTTCATACTTATTATAAGTATTGGAAAAAACAAACAAAAACAAACAAACAGAGAAACGAGACATGCAACATAAAGAATATTTCCCTTCTTCAGTTGTCCCTGTTCCATCTACTCCGCGTTTCGAATGCCTGCAAAGACATTAGAACAATATATATTACATATGGAAATATTTCCTGTTAAGCATTAACATGAAGGCAAAAGAAAAAGTTGAAGGTAAAGAAGCTTGAACTTGTATGCTTCGTGTCAGTTCTTATATTGTGCGCATACATAAATTTTACCGTTTCCTTTATCAGACATATGATCATTGGTGAGCCATCCGTGACCATCTGTCTCTTTCCCTTTTCCTTTTAGATATAGTGGATCCCGTTTAATTTAAACGTTTAGGTGTGATTTGGTGGAGACCAATACGTGTTGGTCGAGTGATTCCGTTTCGTTGGTTGCATAACCACTATCTCTTGATGCTTAAGGTTGCCTTAATGCTTCTTACAAAATGCAGTGTCTATATGTGTGTGTGTGTGTGTATTTGTGTGTGCGCATTTGTGTGTGTGTGTTTCTGTGTGTGTGTTTGTGTGTGTGTTTGTGTGTGTGTCTGTGTGTGTGTTTGTGTGTGTGTATGTACAGAAAAACGCATATATACTTTTATAAATTGTGCATTTGCAATATAGAGTAGTAACATATATTCTCACGCGCGAACCTAACATCATTACATATATCCTTCACACATTTCTGCAATGATTCGCTGTGACGCTTGCTTGCTTGCATTTTTTCTTACGTAATGCTAACTGTGCAGCTTTTAGTCTGGAACTGACAACGTGTGCACAGAGAAAGACTTACTAGATACGCTACACGTATGTTTGCTTAGATATCTTTTAGGTATATATTTATGTTTTTCTTAATATTTATTTAAGTTTTTATCTCTACAGAATTTAAGCCGTTTGCTAACAAAGTGACAAGGCAGTTTTGTTTAAGTGCAGCTTGCTCTTGGATTTGTGAATACGTGAAGTGGTTAGAGTGTTCATATAGGAGTGGGTGCAGGTAGATTTGCCCTTATGCAGTGGATGTGCATTACTGTTTCATTACTGTGTATGTGAGTATGTTTGGTTATGTGTGTGTATGTGCATTTTCCACGTGTACATATGATCGTGTGCATGTATTCATTCCAAGATCCGCAGTTGGGGAAATGTTTGAGAATGTTTTACAAATGTTTGTTGTATCACTAGCCGACTGCATTTAGAATATGCAAATCAATTTGCTTCAATTTTGTTTGGGAAAAACCTCAATATTTCGAGGGTTTTATGCATTCTCTTGCTACGTAAACCCAGACCACTTACTTATGTTAATAGGGACAAATGAAAATCTGAAGCAGAGGGGGTCAACAAATTGATCTGTATAATTCCCAGGTATTAAACACCTGAAACTATTTTGAACATTATAGACGCTGATTAATTAGCAAGATATTTAAAACACGTATAAAATCTGATTTGAAAAGGTCCATCTGAAATACAACATGAAAATGCAAAATACCTTGTCAGATACCATACCACTGGTATACACCTAGTAAGCATGAACACTTCCTGGCCAATTAGCAGGCCAATTAAGGACAAGTACAAACTTTTCATTAAGACATCGCAATAGGGACATTCAATACTAGCATGCATTTATTGATCATTTACAGTGGATTCAGTTGTCTGGCAGTTTGAAATTCACTCTATTTATTCTCATAATTTAGCACCCATACTAGTAACTTACCGATAATAAAAAGTGCCAGCAATATTCGTCAATGAAAGAATGACTATTTGCTTGTTACGTAAAATCAACTTTTATCAATGATAATGCCATAAAACTTGCAAATGTGAAGGACTACTTCGAAAGAGTTCGCTCTGATAGAAAAAAAATGGAGGGATTTCGGGATTTTAATATTAATGGCTAGAGAAAGGTGATGAGCTCGCAGAATCGTGAGCACATCGGACAAAATGCTTAGTGGCATTTTGTCCGCCCTTACGTTCTGAGTTCAAATTCCACCGAGGTCGACTTTGCCTTTCATCCTTTCGGTGTCGATAAGTTAAGCACCAGTGAAACACTGGGGTCGATGTAATCGACTAACCCCCACCCACCAAAAAAGTCAGACCTTGAGCTTGTAGTAGAAAGGATTATTATTATTATCATTTCTTCTCATCGTAGACTAACGGTTTGGCGTGAAGTGTTTTGATCAGAGCTGATTTGAACTTAGAACATTAACACTTGTACTAAGTCTAAACCGTAAAATACCTCATATTTCTAACCTTTGAACTCTGTCTCCCACCTATTTTAAAATCCTATAAGATTAATTCCATATACAGAATTACTACGTAAGAGTAACAAATATTTATCAATGCGAATACCCTTTGATTATCCACAAAGAGTAATTGTCAACGGTCGATGAGATAGTATAATCGATTATCTTGTCAGCGATTGGCAGTTTCCGTTTTACAATGTGTTCCTCGTAATCTTTTTGATGAACGTACAGTTTTATTCTGGAATCAGTTTGCGTGTAGAAAATCCAGAAAATGTTATTTGCCAGGAATACGCCACAAGCTTAGCCAAAGATCCACTCTTCGACTGTTGCTCAGTACTGGTGTCATATACAACAGCACTGAATATGTATATATTGATATTGGTTTCAGCCAGAGAGTGGGGTCATACTGCAGCACCGCCTATATATATATATGCAATTTGAACTCAGAACGTAAAAACGAACTAAATGCTGCTAAGCAATTTATTCGGCTTCGTATATTTTACTCCAGTGTTACTTTGATGGCATACACCGCTCTCTCACTCAATAATAATAATAATAATAATAATAATAATAATAATAATAATAATAATAATAATAATAATAATAATAATAATAATAATATTCTATTGGCATGAAGGCTGTAATTCTGAAGTGTGGGATTCGATTACATCGACCCTAGGGCCGAACAGTTACTTATTTTATGCACTCCGAAAAGTACAAAATGCTGCTAAGCTTTCGATCTTTCAACACAATGCTCCATAATCAGAGTCCTTTTGCTTTGGGGAAAAGAAACGATGTTTATGAAAGGCAGCCTTTCGCTTATTCATCTTTACTATTGCTGTTTTGTTCTCAAATAAGTTGACTATTTTGCCGTTCTTTTGTTTTGTTTGGGGTGTTATTAATTTTCCATTTTCTGCCATTTATTTACGTTAATAATTTTTTTCGTAATTTGTCTTCTTTTGATCAGCGGTTGTTTTCGATTTGATTGCTGTAATCTTTACAAGAAGCAAATTCTAAGACGAATAATTCACTTTCGCCTTACAATTGACCAATAGAATAATAATTAAAACTATTAACAAGTAAAAACCCCGATCATCTTGTCTTACTTCACTGACTTTTAGACCTTTCAATAAAGGTTCCAATGTGAAATAATATCCAAAATAAAAATTTCTCCTTTCAGTTAAACTTGTAAAACATCGAGCTAACTTGGAGAAAGTCTTTCTTTCGTTTGACGAGATGTCAGCATTAAATGAATACATTAACAACAGCAATAATAATCCTTTCTCCTATAGACACGCGACCCCATTATTATTATTATTATTATTATTATTACTAATATTTATTATATCATATTTTGCCGGTTTCAGCACCTTTATATTCATTATAATTAATAACATAACATGAACTAATTGTTACTTTACTGTCTTCAAGTTGAATATGACACTACTTTAAAATCTAATTGTTCTTCAATCCGATTGAGTTTTATTTTCCACATATGTTTATCTTACAACAGCTGGATCCTTATGTATTCATTACACTTACGCACGCGCGCACTCATATGTATGTATATACATTTATATATATAGATAGATAGATACACACACACACATATAAACACACACACACACAAACTTGGAGAGAGACACAGACAGAGAGACAGTGAGGACAGAGACATCAATAACACATTACAATTAAATATTGGTGTCTTTCTAATAAAGCATGAATGCCCTATATTTGGTAAGAAATAGAAACTCTGACGTCTACTACTTTTGCAAGGTCATCGTTATTTCAGTGCTGTTTTATTTAATTGTTTTTAATTCACTCTTCGTCCAAAGGCAGATCTATATATCTGGGGTACATCCAGGGTAGAATTTCTGTGTATTTTTTTATTATATTGAATGTACGCAACATATTAGGACAATTATTACACATTCCAAGAAACATGAGCAACCCATAATAAAACCTTTAAATTCGCTATAACGGATAGGCCTCGTCTTTCTCAAAGATCGCTTCTGAGTAACGCATATGCTCGATATAGCAAGAAGACTGTCCTTCCTTTTAAGGACTACAAAGTACTTTATTGCCATCTCAACAGCTATTGACCCTATTCAAAGCTCAATGGGACATGCAATGGGATACAGCTCCTTTACAAATATCAAGAAAGAAAACCCTACTCTGCCATTTGAACATGAGGAACACGCAACTAGAATCATCACCATCACTTCAAAGGATATGCTTCACATTAAGGAACTATCAGGACAAATACACATGTTCAGTATAGGAAAAATTATACTACAACGACTGAATATATATCTTCAAGGTTAAAAAACGTTTCATTCCACTAACAAGTATAAACACTACAAAGCCCGGGTGAAGCCTACCTGCAATGTCGACGTTACATATACAGGCATCTTGGACCACGTAGAAAAAGAAATACCCATCTGATCTTTCACCATTCATACTCTAGTGTTTGGTCTATAGTCACGCAGGCACCTCTCTCTCATATGACTTAGTTGCTCCATACGCAGACATTCTAGGTTGCACGCAAGGAATGGTCGCCTGTTTCGTATTCGTACTGTCTCATCGCTCTGCTCTTTGTATTACAATTACAGTTGCATTTGATCCGCAGCGTTTGCAGGCCATATGCCACCTCTAATCGAAGCACTCTCTCCTCGCTCGCATCCTTTCTTCTTTTGTCTTTCACACGTTCTTCACTTCCAATAACTACTGACTGTTCAACATTTTTAGGGTCTGTGACCGTGTATTCATTCTAGTCTTCAAAGTCTTTCAAAGACCAATGAGAATTGTCATTCCAAACATCAATGGGATACAAAGAATTATACGCCGTGTCTTGCTCTTAACCACACGATTCCAGGTACAGTCCCACTGCGTGGCACTTTGAGCAAGTGTATTACTGTTACAACCTCTCGCCGACCAAAGCTTTGTAAGTGGATTTGGTAGGCGGAAACTGAAATAATCCCGTCGTATATATAAATATATATATATCTATATATCGATATATATGTATATGTGTATGTGAGTATTTGCATGTGTGTGTGTGTGTGTGTGTGTGTGTGTGTGTGTGTGTGTGTGTATGTTTGTGCCTGTCCCTCAGCACTGCTTGAGAACCGGTGTTGGCGAGTTTACCTTCCCGTAACTTAGCGGTTCGTCAAATGAGACCGATATAACAAGTACCAGACTTTAAAAAATAAGTACTGAGGGCGATTGATTTGACTAAAATTTCTTCAAGGCGGTGCTGTAGCATGGCCACAGTCTAATGATTGAAGCAAGTAAGAGATAAAGAATATAAGTATACAGGTGTGTGTGTGTGTGTGTGTTTGTGTTCGTATAGGGTATGTGTGTAATGTTAAGTGTAACAGTGTTTGTGCAACAAGTATGATGAGGATTCTTGTGCTTTCAGTCTCCATATTCCAGTTATCCCTATTTCCAGACCTTAATATTTGGATAGTTCCTTCCATCCCTTTGACTTTTAGAGATGTATTGCTTTCTGTTCGAATTGATACATTGCATATTGGAATTGACACATAAATTAGGAATCCTTACTTTCTGATAACCATTGACAATAATATCTGCATAAATTATAATAACATTGACTTCAAAGGCCAGCAATTTCATTTGAGGGGATAAGTCAATTACCACGACCCCAATACTCAACTGGTACTTATTTTATCGTCACAGAAAGGATGAAAGGCAAAGTCGACCTCGGTGGAATTTGAACTCAGTAATTTATAATAATATTATATGCTAGATATTACTGACAGTCAGACCTCTGCATGTTCCAGAATATACGATAAGATTTCCATTCTCTGAAGTATTTTGTGATGCGTATTTGCACTACCTTTCCTCATTGGTAATACTAGCAGTTTCCTCATATGCAAAATATTTAGTACTGGTATGTATCTGTATATATTCTTTCTTGGGTACCAGAAACAATTGATTTTTTAAAAGTCTTCACATATTCTGCCGTTCCCTTTTGTATTTTAATTTGTTGGAGTTTTCAGGTGGAAAGAACGGAAGTCGAAACTACTTCATTCTTAGCTTTGAGTCTAATGCTTTTCAACCACTGCTTTACTATACATTCATACTTACACACACACACACACACACACACACACACACACACACACACACACACACACACA
>NC_068981.1:179819744-179824712 GCF_001194135.2 Octopus bimaculoides | reverse complement strand
ACACACAATCAAACCAAATAATCAAACATTAAAAATAACCTAGCTCTTTGTCAGAAAGGAAAACAGTAAGGCCCAGAGAAGAGAAGACATCATCAACAGAACGTACACGTGGTACAAACGGTAGTGGATAACAAATATATATATATATATATATATATATATATATACAAACACTTGTTATTCACTACCGCTTTAATAATTTTTATTTGGCATGTAGGCACTTTTCTTTCCGAAATATCTTATAAAGATATTCTGTAATTCTATTTTCAATTTCTAAATTTTTAGCCACTGCTTTTTCGTATTCACCGTGTTTGTCTGATATTAATCGTCTTCTTGAAGACAGAACTCAGTGTTGTCCTCCATGTTTTGTAGCTACTTGTTATAGGCTCGTCTTATGCCTTACTAGGTCTCATTGTAATCATGCAGTAGAAATGATAATTTACTAACTCGAGAATACCTTTACTTCTGTTATTTCATAGGAAATATATCTCTCTATCTGCTTCTGAGTGGTGTGCTCTGAATGCTAACATTATTTTCGTTGCTTTACTATTTATTATTGCAAATTCACTTAGATTCCAGTTAAGTGAATCAGCATAACTTATTACTTGAACAACTACATAATTGATAACCAATAACTTAATTTTTATTCTCGGATTTAAATATTAATTTAATGTGTTTACAATTTTATTTTCTAATACCTCTTTCATTTGTGTATACTCCACTACGTAGTTTATTAATTCTTAACTAGTTCTATGTCTGTGTTTGGTATAATTCACTTGTCTCTGATTCTTAATTTAACATGATATTAGTAGTTTTTAAAATTAATTTTTCTCTCTTCAGAGTTGCCTTGACTGAGTTTTCTAAATTCCTGGCAAATTCTATACGAAATCTGTGCAACATGTATAATGTTTTCTAGCTGCATATTATCTGGCTGGTTATGTATCCTTGTTAAACCTGGTTTAGCACTTTAGTTACAGATATTTAGGTCGTGTAGAAAGGGAGTTTAGTGTGAATATTCTTCGTCTACTAGGGATGGTTCATTTTTCTGTTGTAAAAATATTTTCCAGTTATTCCTGACTTACGGTGTGTATCTTACGTGTTCAATGTGTCAGAATTCGACAGGAGAAACATTTTCAAAAGCCTTCCGGAAATCGGTCTCTCTCTCTCTTTTTCATATTGGTTTGTTAGTCCGAATTTAATCTTTTTATCTACAAGAGTCATTACGGGCCAGATTCAGCTGGTATCGACTTTAATTTTCATGTTTCTGTAGTTGATAAAATAAGCACCGGCCAGGCACTGGAATTGTTTACAAAGGTTCTACCCACGTCTAATACATCTCGCCTTGTGCATATATTACAAATCACAATACCACCACCACCACCACCAACAACAACAACAACTACTACTACTACTACTACTACTACTACTACTACTACTACTACTACTACTACTACTACTACTACTACTGCTGCTGCTCAGTCACACAACCATTTAGTATTGTTCGTGTTACATTCTTGGTATTAATTTTTAAATTTCCATTGAAGCCATTTTTCTTTCAATTAGTCAGCTTCCTTCCTGTCTCCCTCCCTTCCTTCTCTTTAGTTTTTCTCTCTCTTTCTTTCTTCCTTTTTATTGACATTCATCAGGTCATAGACGAATCTTGTAGCTGTACATGAAAAAAAAGAAAAGAAAAAAAAGGATACTTGAGATGTACATGTAGTGAAGTTACTGAATTCGCTCCCTAAAAGCAAAGTGTTCACGCTGTTGTTATTTTGAATTGTTTCCATTCTTGAAAATCTTGTTGAAACAAAATGGAGGTGAATGCATGATGGATTGACAGTGCATGCAATGTGGGGAAAGGAAGAAATTATCACTTTATAGATGGATGCACTATAACAGATGGTTTACGCCGACCAACAAACTGTGATTGACTGTGTGAGGAGGAGAAGAGAAAAGGAAAGATATATGGGGACAGATAGGAAGTGGAAAGAGATGGAGAGAAAGAGAGGGGGAAAGATAAAATAGAAAAATAGGACCTTTTTATAATCTTTTTTGACAATCAATTTACCAAATACACAAAAGACAAGATTAAACAAATCTGTCTTGGTTTCAATGGTTTTCCGATCGTAAAATCAGCGTTTAGTGGTGTTTTATATGTAAGGGCATTGAGTAACATATTTAAAAAAAATAATGTGAGCAATTAATGTAGTCGAATAGTTGTTGTTATTGAGTAGTAAAATAATCTTTTAGGTTAATCACTGACCAATCAATAAACAGTGGCTATCGACTGTTTATTGATTTGTCGCTCAGAAATGGGAATAGAAATAAAAACGTTGTGTTGACGAAGAAAAACACCTTTGATCCTCCGGCTTTTGTAAATATGAAACATTTAGTCATCATTTCAGGAAAGATATTTTCTGCAGAGTACAAAAAATGTCAATTAGATGTAGTTTTTGAAAAAAAAAGTATTTATGTTCTGTTTTTTTTTTTGTTTTTTTTTTTTGTTCAAACTTCGTGCATAAAAGTTAAATACTATTACATATGAAGGATAGGGGGAAGAAAAGAGGAGCTGGGGGAGTTAAGCTGAAAAATTTCTATTGCATGAAATAAAAGAATAATCCATGTGTGTAAAATGTTAAAATCGAAGAAGCTAACCAAAGTGTGTAACCAGTTTGCAAATTTGGAAAGATATCTATTTTAGATTCAGACGCTCAAACACACACTTTCTATGCCTTTCTTACTCACATTTGTACACAAACATATATACACGCTTATATATGTAACTGTATACAGAGACGCACGTATCCTTTGAAGAAATACACACACATACATACATAGACGCACACATACACGCATGTATATTATTTTGTTCGAATAATCTCTCACTGCTCCGTGAGTGCATAAAATCTTCAGGCGAGTGTTGAGTATCAGAACTTCCTCAAGATCCTGAGCACCCAGAATAAAACTCAGTAGCAAGAGACTGACTCGACCAAAATAAAACATTTGACTAATCTCTACCTACGCTATTGTGTAGTCATTTTTTCCCAGAGTCAACACTTAACGTGCATGTGTTGTGTGTGTGTGTGTGTGTGTGTGTGTGTGTGTGTGTGTGTGTGTGTGTGTGTGTAGGTATGTGTGGATAATAGTCGCAGGTGTGACTGTGTGGTAAGAAGTTTGCTTCCTAACCACATGGATCAGAATTCAGTCCCGCTGCGTGACACATTGGGCAAGTGTCTTCTACTATAGCCTCGAGTCGGCAAGTGGTTTTGGTAGACGTAAACTGAAAGAATTCCGTTGCACACACACACAGAGTCAAACACACACACACACACACAGACACAGATGCATGTGTGTGTGTGTGTGTTTTGTGTCTGTTTGTCTCCCTGCAACCGCTTGACAACTGGCGATCGTCTGCTTAAGTTCCTGTAAACTAGCGGTTCGGCAAAACAGCTGTAAGGTATTAAAGGCGTTTGCGCAAATCCTGTTTTGCTGGTAGTCATTTATGAATTAATATTCACTCATACGGCTAGGTAACAGAATTGTTAGCACGCCTGGCAAAATTATTAGTGGTGTTTCTCCCCTCTTTATGTTCTGAGTTCAAATTTATTCGTGGTCGATCTTGCTTTTCCTCCTTTCAGGGTTGACGTACACCCTCCCACGAAATTACTGGCCTTTTGTCAAAATTTGAAGCTTATATTGCTCCCTGTACCAAGGCGGCGAGCTGGCAGAAACGTTAGCACGTCGGGCGAAATGCTTAGCGGTATTTCGTCTGTCGTTATGCTCTGAGTTCAAATTCCGCCGAGGTCGACTTTGCCTTTCATCCTTTCGGGGTCGATAAATTAAGTACCAGTTACGCACTGGCGTCGATGTAATCGACTTAATCCCTTTGTCTGTCCTTGTTTGTCCCCTCTATGTTTAGCCGCTTGTAGGCAATAAACAGATAAGAAACATTAACACGCCGGGTAAACTGCTTAGCGGCATTTCGTCCGTCTTCACAATCTCAGTTCAAATTTCGCCGAGGTTCACTTTGGCTTTTATCATTTCTCGTCGATAGAATAAGTAGCAGTTATGTACCGGGGTCGATATAATCGAATTATGCCCTCCCCCGAAACTGCTGACCATGTGCCAAACTTTGAAACCCGTATTACTCTCTGAACTGACTTGCTTGTTCATATAAAGTTCGAAGAAGAGATTGTCAAAGAACTAACACCCCTACGCCGCCCGACCATATAAATACTGTTCATATCCTTTCTACTAAAGGCACAAGGCCCATAAACACTGTCCATATAAGTACATATATGGATATATATATATATATATATATATATATATATATATATATATATATATATATATATATATATTCACACACACATACGTATATGTATGTGTGTTATGTTTGTGTGTGTGTGTGTATGTGCAGATATGTACGTATAAATCGTTAATTAAAATAACACATGCAAAAGATTTCAGACTGCACTTACATCTCGACGTACTAAAACGTCTGATCTCCGAGCTAGCCACCAAATTACGTAACCTAGTTCCAGACTATTAGCCATTTTTCTTATGATTTCTTCTTGCCCACATTTTCTTAACAATGCTACTTATATCAATCTCTGCCTCACCTCTGACCATTAAAGAGGATCGGGGGTCATCGTGTTCGTCGTCGTCATCGCCGTCATCATAAGCGTCGTTATCATCGTCACCACCACCACCACCACCACCACCATCATCATCATCATCATCATCATCATCATTATCGTGAACTTCAACATCAGTGTGACCGTCGTCATTAATAACCTCCAACCCCCTACTTTCCTCATCATGTTCTTCCTCACTGTTGACACGGCTACAACACCACTACCACTCCCGCCCCCACTTCACCCCCCACGTATTACTCCCCCTGCTCCTCTTCCTCCACCGCTTCTGATTCCCCTAACCCTGCTCCACTTCCTCCACCTCCTCTGA
>NC_068981.1:179818943-179819734 GCF_001194135.2 Octopus bimaculoides | reverse complement strand
CCCCCACATCAACCACCACCATCGCCGCCGCCACCACCACCGCCGCCGCCACCAACAGCGCCACCACCGTTGCTGCCACCGCCGCCAGCATGACCAAGAGCACAGTTAGCTAGTGTTCATTATATTTCTGAGGCGGGTAAGCTGGCAGAATCGTTAAGCACACTGAAGAAAAAAGATACTTAGCGGTATTTCTTCCGCTTTTTACCTTTCGAGTTCAAACCCCACTCAGTTCGTCCATTGCCGTTCATCCCCTCAGATCGATAAAATAAAGTTCCCACTTTCGCACTGAGTTCGGTGTAATCGACGAGCTCTAACCTTCATAAGGTTTCCAGGTCTTGCGCCTGTAACAGAAAACATTATATTTCTGATGTGCTCTAAAAGCGTAGTGGTACTGTATACCTATTGGTGATTATGTAAAACCGGAGCTAATATTTGCCAAATGGTAGCTGTAAAAACAACAACAAAATCATAAACAACAACGAAATCGATCTGGATAGCGATAATTCGATGGTGTTAGCAACGATAATCATGACAGAACGAGTTATAAGTTTTATATTCATCTCTTTATTTGAGCATCCATTTTATCGTATCATAAATTTAACAGAAGGAGGTGCACCAATATAACCAGGTCACATTTTCCATATAACCTAGTACCTTATGGTTTATTATGCTGTTTCCATTCTGGTATAATCCCGCTTCATTATTCGCTCTTGTTTGTGATCACCTGTTCATTATTCACACACACACACACACACACACACACACACACACACACACACACACACACACAC
>NC_068981.1:179818548-179818933 GCF_001194135.2 Octopus bimaculoides | reverse complement strand
ACACACACACACACACACACACGGAGACACAGCTTACATACGCTTACGCAAGCACAGACCCGCGCGCGCTCGGTGGCACGTATACACACACACACATATACACACATAAAGACATGCATAAGTCTGCGTGTGCATATTCAAATATATTCATACATACAAATACATACGTGCACACATATTCATACATATGGATACATACTTACATACACACACATCACATATATAAACATGTATTCATATATATATCTATACATATCTAAATGTATGCATGTGTTTGTACGTATATTTGTGTGTGTATAGAAATATGTACGTAGCAATATATATATATATATATATATACACACACACACACACATATATATATACGCATATATATATATATATA
>NC_068981.1:179809346-179818299 GCF_001194135.2 Octopus bimaculoides | reverse complement strand
ATATATATATATATATATATATATATATATATATACATATATATATATACATATATATACACGCACATCTGTGTATATGTATGTATGTATGTATGTATGTATGTATAATTGCATACAAGCCATACTTAATTAGAGGGTGTCGACTTCAACACCCTCTCGCTGAAGAAGTTAAAGAAACCTTTCATTCGTTTCTTACGTTCATTTTGTTGTTTCTGTATTTTCACTATTTCAACATGCCCGCCTCTTTGCATTTTTCTTGGCGTTGCGTTTAAATATTCATCCGTCTTATTCTTCTATATTAGAAGAACTCATTTGACCTGAAGTAGCAGCGAGCCGGAACAGTCTATAGACAAGTAGAATGAGTAAGCCATTTCTTTTAATAAGATGGGTTGACCGTTTTCTTTTGGTTTTTCTTTTTATTTTGTCTTCTGTCTTTTTGCTTTCTTCTTAATTCTTCCCTTCTGTAACTACCGCAAGAGGTCGGTTCTGTTTTTTTTATAGACTTTTCGCTAGACTTAGACGAAGTTTTGTTCTTATGACTCATTGCACATTTGACATGCATTTTGTATTTCTGTGCAACACCCTTTCGAATGAAATGCTGAAAAGAAGAGAAAAACTATTGTCATAGAAAAATGCGTTTATCCGGTTATATTATTAAACGTTCATGTGCGCTATTTAATTCTTATTTCACCTTTCCTTGTGTCCCGATGAGCTCCTTACCACGACAAATTAATTTAAAAATATAAATAATGAAAAATAAAAAGAAAGCATAGTGGTGAGAGTGTGACACAAAAATATAGACTTAGTTATTATTACTTTATTGTAGAAGGGGACGAACAGACAGAACTGTTAGCATGACGAACAACATGGTTAGCGGCATATCGTCCATCTTTACGTTTTGAATTCAAAAGTCGCCAAGGTCGACTTTGCCTTTCAACATTTCGCTCTCGATAAATTAAGTGCAAGGTGAGTTCTGGGGTCGATGTAATAGAGTACCCCCTCCCCTCAAATTTCAGGCCTTGTTTCTTTAACAGAAAGGCTTATTACTGTATCGCTGAAGGTGGCGAGCTGGCAGAATGGTTTCCACGCCGGACAAAATGCTCAGCAGCCTTTCGGCCGTTTTTATGTTCTCAGTTCAAATTGCGGCGAAGTCGACTTCGCCTTTACTCCTTTCGGGGTCGATAAAATAAGTACTAGTTGAGCAACGGTGTGTGTGGAGTGGGGGTGCTGAGATGTAATTAACTAGTCCCCTCTCTCCAAATTTCAGACCGTGTGCCTCTAACAGAAAAAAATTGTTACGCTATTGCCGGTTAAATGATAGCATCTTCCTTAATTCTCGTACAGTGTACACTTCACCTTGTCTATAGACTGCTTTAGTAGCCATGTCGATTTTTCATCAATGGTAAGGGTCAACCAGTCAATTCTTCTCCATTTCTGGGGGCGGGGAAAGCAGGCTGCATGTGGTCCCACGGAATCCATATCGGCATGTATCATGTATATGCATGCAGTCATGCATAAGTACAAACATATATGCTTATATGTACACCTCCCTACATGTAAATATATATATATATATATATATATATATATATATATATATACCTACTGGAGTTATATAGATAGAATGAGGCATGTCACCACTAAGCTGAAACAGCTGTAAGACATTGTCCCCTTTTTCGGTCACTAGATGTCTTTTTAATTTTTATTACTGGTATGACATAATATGTCATATGTGTTTGTATATTGTTTTTATTGTCCTGTCCGCTTAGTTGAAAAATAAACAGGCAAATTGACATAATACAATGTCTGCAAGTTGATGAGTAACACATATTCCCCTCCATTTTCTTATTGCTATATATACCTATATACCTGCATGTATGTATTCATACTCTTTTACTGGTTCTCTGTAGTTGGCAGTTGATTGAAAGAGAGAAAGGCAGAGAAAGAGAGAGAGAGAGAGAGAGAGAGAGGGAGAGAGAGAGAGAGAGAGAGAAAGAGAGAGAAAGAGAGAGAAGGAAATAGGAACAGAAAAGTATACCCTATTAGCTGTAATTACACTCCAGCACAACCCTCCTCGTGGCAGAAAGTATTCAACTCAGAGTGAATATGAGAGAGTGAGGAAAAGAACCGACCTCACTTCATGATGGGTATTATATTTATCTGCTTCATGACGAGATATGAACAAAGACCGCAGTGTACTAAGTACAGATAACTAACCAACGCCCTAACAAGCCTGGCAGTCCGCTGCCTGCGGTGCTGCCAATACTTATTCTATTGATGCAAAGAATATTAGAGAGTTTCGACTTAAAAAACACTTCAAAATTAAAATCACGAATCGAGGGAATGTATTCTAAAATCTGTAATGATTTGCGTTTCCCATTTGTGCCAATTCTATAGATATTATATTACATATATTACATTTCCTCCACCACAATAAGAGTCAGGTATTGTGGTTCCGATGAAGCCAATATTGGTGAGGTAGTAAAATGGTGGCAGAGGGCAGAAATACTGTAGGACTAAGGTAGAACATCAGATAGACTACGTTCAGATATGTGTTCCGGTACCGTGTACTCTAAATTCACATTTCATCGAAGTCAACTTTACTTTCAAACATTTCGGTGTCGATAATTTTAGTACTAGACAAGCATTGGAGTTGAATTTTCCCTTTATCTGTTTGTGGCTGTCACGGTCTGTTGCTCTGTTTCTCTCAATCTGTCTATCTTCCTTCGAATTACGGTTTTTTACTTCGCCATGAAACGTTTCGAATTCCAATTCTGCATGGTTCGACATTTCTATAGGAATAAAATAGAAACTGTTGAATTTTATTCCCTACATATCATCCACCCTATTCCATCTCATGATTTATTCGTATTGACTGTTGGATCAAACACACAGAGACACACATACATCCATACATACATAAATCAAAATATACATCACCACATTTGAACGAGATCCACCGTTGCACATATACATGCGTGTGCACATATATATTTGCTATGTATATATACTTATATGCCCACATATGAACATGTATATATACTTATAAGTATACATACATACGTACATACATACATACATACATACATACATATATATATATATATATATATATATATATATATATATATATATATATATATATATATATATATATATATAAATGTGTATTCATATATACATACGTTCACACTCAATGTATTATGTATATCGTTTTAAGCAGAAGCTTCTTGAATCTTAAATTTGAGTTTCATGTTGCCGATTGGTTAATCGATTGCAGTAGGGAAGCAGTGTGACAATGAGCAAAAATATTTGCTTGTACATTCTATTAGTTGCTGAAAACTGTTACGAAATGCATCATATATTCATCTATTAAAGTGTCATACGCAATACATGTGATATATTCATATATTCCCACACAAAAAAAGTTTGCACGTTTTAAATTTGATATGTAGAAAACGAGCGTAAGTATAGATGGTGGGTTCTAATGATTAATAAATAAATGAATGCTTCTTTTAGGAATTGATCAATTTGCAGGATATGGAAAATCCAATATGCGAGAAATAAATTGCTTTAGTAAGTTAGTATCTTGGAGTTCTTCATTAAATAGTGATGGAAGCGTCCGTTAAAATCTAACAGTTCCGACTTTTTGATCAAAACAACAAAAGCTGTAATATAAAAAATACTTCCTCTAAAAGACAGATATCGCAACTTCTGGAGAAGCGGAACGCGTGTTGTATAATGTACAAATTGAATTTATAAGAGTTAATATTATTATTGTTAAAGTTCCATGTATATTTTGAAAGAGCTGTATTGAATCGGCTTCCGTCGGTAGTTAAATGTATAAATATGCGAGGATCTTTAAAAAAAAAAGACTTTTAGGAAGCCAGAAATGCCTTATCGTTTCACTTTCTGTAAACGAGGTCGTAGCTCGAAAATCTAAGGCTTTCGAAATGTACAGAGAGCAGATATCAAGTTGTAATTGCACAGAAAATGTGAGCTTGGTCTCCCATCTCTTGAAGCATATAAACTAGAATTTCTTCTTACAATGTAGATACAATAAGATCTTTAATACAAGTAGCATCATGATCAGCTGCTTTATAGTTGTATCTCATTTCCGATTTCCTCTGTAAAATTCATTGTCGTTTCTTCTCGAAAATATATTGAGGATTCGTCATCCGAACAAAACAATGATTCATATTCTCTTACATATATACCATAAAAACATTACGAATATGTGAATGTCATTTTTTAATTGTTGTATATATTTTGGCACTATTTTTATTAAACCTGTTGTCGAGGACTCAATAGCACGGTAGTCCGAATGATGCACATATTTCACCGTCCTTAAGTAAACATACAAGATGTTCAAGAAGTGATAAAATCAATTCTGCGATGGGATATCCTTCTATTCAAGGGGAAATGGTGGCTTGGTCGCCTAGCCAGCGAGGTGACATTCGAAAGCTACAACAATGCGAAGTGCACTGTGACCAGCGATGTATAACAATATCTGATAATCTGGTAGATACCGTGAATACCGTGAATACCGCGATCTATCTATCTATCTATCTATCTATCTATCTATCTATCTATCTATCTATCTATCTATCTGTCTGTCTGTCTGTCTGTCTGTCAATATGTCTGGTTGTCTGTCTGTCTATCTATACACGCACACATGCCTAGAGACAATCACACACATACATTATATGTAATGCGGCGAACTGGCAGAAATGTTAGCACGCCGGGCGAAATGCTTAGCGGTATTTCGTCTGCCGCTAAGTTCTAAGTTCAAATTCCGCTGAGGTCGACTTTGCCTTTCATCCTTTCGGGGTCGATTAAATAAGTACCAGTTACGCACTGGGGTCGATATAATCGACTTAATCCATTTGTCAGTCCTTGTTTGTCCCCTCTGTGTGTAAACCCTTGTGGGTAGTAAAAAAATAACACGCACACATTATATTTCCGAGACCACGTCAATTATACAGTGTATGTAAAAAAAAACAATGCTTGTAAATAAGTACATACATCAGTATCAACTGTATCATGAGAGTGGTGGATTCGACTTCACGGCAGTCCAGTTGCTGATAACTTAATGTCATTAAATTGATGTTTTAACCTCCCAAGAAATTTTCATAACAATGTTAAATATCTTTTTCAGACGTTGACTATATAAATATTACGTCATATGATGTGTGGTGTGATATTTAAGAGATTCTTGTGTGCGTCATCTCCTGAAATGTCTGCTGCGTAATAGGCAATATGCATGCATACATAAATATCACAGCACACACACACACACACACACACATACACACACACACACATACACACACACGCACACACACACACACACACACACACACACACACACACACACACACACACAAAATCGTGTGTGTGTCCTTTCGCATTCTTCGACGTCTAATACCTTTATCTCTTCAGATACAAATCAGTTTTCTTTTCACTGACGACCTACAAAGCTCAGCTTGTTTTGCTGGCCATGATGGGAAGTGTCAGCTGTCCACACCCAGCAGACTTAGGTGACTCTTCTATACTGGTCATGCTTCAAGAACCCTGCGATTTCCCATGTCTGGTTGGATGATCGCACTGGACCATTGCGTCCGACAGGATTTTGCAATTCTCATTTTCGGTGACTCCTTCTGGAGTTTGCACACACCACGTCTTCGTTGTTGTTGCTGTTGCTGCTGCTGTTGTTGTTGTTGCTGTTGTTGTTGTTGTTGTTGTTGTTGTTCTTCTTCTTCTTCTTCTTCTTCTTCTTCTTCTTCTTCTTCTTCTTCTTCTTCTTCTTCTTATTATTATTATTATTATTATTATTATTATTATTATTATTATTATTATTATTATTATTATTATTATTATTATTGTTATTATCTTTATCATTGTTATTATTAAGGTGGCGAGCTGGCAGAATCGTTAGCACGCTGGACGAAACGATTAGCGGTATTTCGTCTGCAGCTATGTCCTGAGTTCAAATTCTGTCGAGGCTGACTTTGCCTTTCATCCTTTCGAGGTACCAATGAAACACTGGGGTCGATGTAATCGGCTAGTCTCCTCTCCCAAAGTTTCATGCAGAAAGGATTATTATTATTATTATTATTATTATTATTATTATTATTATTATTATTATTATTATTATCATCACTATTATTATTTCTGAGTAGTTTCATGCGAATTTCTACTGTCCCACTGGTGCACCTCTATGTTCCTGTGGTTTTTCCTCATTTTTGTGAGGTGGGGCGAGGGAACTAACAGGACTCCTCCTGTTACTGCATCATTCTGTTTTGCTACGAAGTTTATTTTGTTGTATCTTGTGTTGCATTAGTTTTTGTTCTGTTGTCTGTTATGTGCGTCATGTAACTTCTGTTATGTTATTGGGTGTTAATTTTGTAGTGTATACGTTGTGAGAGTTATGTCGCTTTATTATTTTAGGGGCTTATTTTGTAGGGCTAGGCTTGAAGTTTGTTCTAGTTGAGATGTTCACTTGAATTCACCATGTCTTGCGCAGGATGTGCGCTGTTCATATTGAGTTATATCTTGGATAGTGTGTAGTGTTGTGAGGCCTGTCATGGTTTCTGTGTTTTTGACCATTATATTATCATAAAGGACATGGCTGTGTGGTAAGCAAACTTCCCAACCACATGATTGTGAGTTCAGTACCGTTGCTGGGACTTTGGGTAACTATTGCCTACAATAGCCCCGGGTGGACCAAAGCCTCGCGAGTGGATGTGGTAAACGGAAACTGAAAAAACGCCCGGCGCTATATATATATGTGCGTGTGTGAGTGGGTGTATCGTTGTGTGTGTGTGTGTGTGTGTGTGTGTGTGTGTATGTGTGTGTGTGTATGTGTGTGTGTGTGTGCGTAAGTGTGAGTGTGTAAGTGTGTCGTTGTGCTTGTACTTTTCGCTCCATTGTTTGACAACCGATGTTGGCTTGCTAACTTTGTGGCTCGGCAAAAAGAGACTGGTAGATTAAGTACCAGTCTTTAAAAATAGGTATCGGGATCGACGTAAGCGACTAGCCCTTCCACCGAATTTCATGTCTTGTGTCTATATTATTATTATTATTATTATTATTATTATTATTAAAGGCGGCGTGCTTGCAGAACCGTTATTACGCCAAGCAAAATGCTTAACGGCATTTCCTGTCTGAGTTCTGAGCTTAAAGTACGCCGAAATCAACTTTGCCTTTCACCCTTTCGGGGGTCGATAAAATAAGTACTAGTTGAACACCAGATTTGAAAGAGAGAAGAGTAGAAGTCTGCTGTAAATGATTGAAACCAAGGAAAACATGGTCTTCCGAAAGAGTGACCGAGTATGAAACGCGCGCGTATATTTACGATCCGCATACGAAGGTTCTGGCCATGGAAAGGCGTTGCAAATCTCCCTCAAAACTTAAGGAGCTCAATACACAGCGGTCATCACAAAAAATTCATAGTGACAGCCTTATGGGGGGATAATAAGAGGGTCGTTCTCTTTGAACGTGTTTCTACCGTAAACAGACGCAGTAAAAAGACGCCATAAGGAGGATAAAACGGAACACGAATATAAAAGGGAACATTCAACATGACAATATGCGACTACACACACATCATTGGCAATAAATCAAGCAATCAGCAAACTGGGACGGTCGGTGGTCCTCCTTACACTATGTTGTTGGCACTCCGTCGCTTACGACGCCGAGGGTTCCAGTTGATCCGATCAACGGAACAGCCTGCTCGTTAAATTAACGTGCAAGTGGCTGAGCACTCCACAGACACGTGTACCCTTAACGTAGTTCTCGGAGATATTCAGCGTGACACAGTGTGACAAGGCTGACCCTTTGAATTACAGGCACAACAGAAACAGGAAGTAAGAGTGAGAGAAAGTTATGGTGAAAGAGTACAGCAGGGTTCGCCACCATCCCCTGCAAGAGCCTCGTGGAGCTATAGATGTTTTTCGCTCAATAAACACTCACAACGCCCAGTCTGGGAATCGAAACCGCGATCCTATGACCGCAAGTTCGTTGCCTAACCACTGAGCCATTGCGCCTCCACGAGTTACTCAAGTAATACAGGCAATTTGAACAAACATCTGCCAGTTGATAAAAAAATAAAGTTATGTCTAGTTTTGCAATAGTGTTGGTAGAACACTCATGCATTAATATTTTAATTTTTTGCGTCTTCTTATAAGCAGAAGGTCCATAATTTGCCTACAGCTCACAACGTCGGCATATTTTGAGCAAGAAATCCACTACCATACTCTCATATTAAGTCTAACGCACACGTACAGGCATATTCCAGAAAGCGGACATTTTCTAAGTGAAGCATTATATTACATCGGTTCAAGGAGAAAAAGGCCAAAAGTCACGGTTTACTTGGAGATCAATTTTGCTTCCAATATAAACACATTTATCTCAAAACATAAATCTTCGCCCATTTTTCTTTCTGCTTACGGAATCTGCTATCGCAATGTCAGATACTAGACCTAGAGGCCGTAGTGGTCAAGTTTCGGTACAGTCATTCGTGGCCAGTTATAGACCGACTAGTGTGCATGTAGACATGGATACACACACACATATATGTGTGTGTATATGTACATTTGCACATATATACAGACATATATATATATGTGTGCGTATGAGTGTGTGTGTCTGTATTTAAGTGCATGTGTACATATATATATATATATGTACATGTATGTGTGTCTGTGTGTGTCTCTGTATATATATATATATATGTACATGTATATATATATATATATATATATATATATATATATAAATACACGCACATATATATATTTACACACATATATAAATATATATATATAAATATACGCATATATATATTTACACATATATATATGCAAACACACATACATATATATATACACACAAACACATGTATATATACATATATATATATAAATATATATATATATATATATATATATAT
>NC_068981.1:179802853-179807782 GCF_001194135.2 Octopus bimaculoides | reverse complement strand
TATATAAACGTATACACAGTTATATGTATATATGTATATATAAATGTATATACATATATATGTATATGTATGTATATACATTTATATATATATATATATATATATATATGTATGTATATGTGTAGATATATATATATATTTTTTATTTATTTATGGGTCTCAGCACCACCGTGATTTTCCGTCTTTATGCTGTGCTCTCTTCACGTTCCTTGCATAGCTCTTCTCCCCCACCTGATATGGTCCAATCAAGAGTTTTGATGGCACATCTGGTGTATAAGAGAATTTGACATCGCTGCCCTAAACTGCGTCTCATTACGAGCCATTGGTTCGTCTGGTATCGTGGAGAGGAAAGCGTCAAGTTTTGTCTTGAAGACCTCCGCATCCATGTCTTGCATATCTCTCAAATGTTTTGGCAGGGCAAATATGTATGTCTAAGTTTATACGTATTTCTCGCTCATTTTGTTTTTGTATATATATATATATATACATATATACATATATATATATATATATATATATACATATATACATATATATATATATATATACATCTATACATATATATATATATATATATATGAGTGTTAGTGTATGTACATACATACATACATACATACATATATACATACATATATATATATATATATATGTATTGCATTTGTATTCTTGCCGAGACAGAGGTGGGGACATAGAATAAAGTGGTTCACACAGAGAAGGGACGGAGGGGAAGATAGAGAGTGATAGATAAACATTGTCAGATAGTGGTAGACAGACAAGCAACAGACAAACAGAGATAGGTGAGGGCAGACGATAGGAATAAGGAAAGTCAGGGCGGAGAGAGAGAGACAGGAACTGATGTTGATACGAAAAACCAAAAAAAAACGGCAACACAAATCAAACACCTCAAGAAAGAAAAGAAACACAACGGAAAAGAGAAAAATCGGTCTCACCACTTATCATGTAGTAATCAACAGGTCACTTAATTTATTATTGATTTATTTGTCTTCGGTCTTCGCCTTAGTCTGGCATGATTACGTATCTAAAAGTAGCGTTGACCCCAATGGACGATGGATGCTATTATGTTACAGATTACGCAAAGAGCAGACGTTACATATACATAAGTAAACATGCTTATCTTGTGTAAATAACAGCCCCTAGCATACACATACACTTGTTTTTATGTCATACACATACTTATAAGTATATATATATATATATATATATATATATATATATGTGTGTGTGTGTGTGTGTGTGTGTGTGTGTGTACATGTGTAATTATAATACATAATGTATAACACCTACCCACACGCACACGCGCACACACACACACACGCACACAGACACACACACACACACACACACACACACACATATATATATATATATATATACATACACACACACATACACACACATCTATCCATACATGTGATCACTTAATCCTCAAGTTGTTAAAACAGAGTTGCTATCGATATCGACTCTCAAATTAGACCAGCAACACCTAAAACTACTACTACTACTACTATACTACTACTACTACTACTACTACTACTACTACTAAAAATGGTAACTATGATTGAGAGATTTAAGAATCAAACGCGAACAAGTTACTCCATAGCATCGGAAATATGTCTTACACTATATATTTTGCTTCTCAGTTCAAATTCCTCAGGAAACTCCATTGGCATGTAATCCTTGCTAGGACAATAAAAGCTGGTACCAGTTATAGTCCGAGTGAATAAAATCCACCATTTATGTTAGAATATATTTAGACAAACTGGTTAATCGAATATGTTTTTTTCTAATGCTACATTCAATGGTTACGTTACAAGAATGGAAGCACTGATGTCTTACATGTGTGTTTGCTTGTGTTTGTCCCCCCCCTCCACCATCGCTTGACAATCGATGTTGGTTTGTTTACGTCTCTGTAACGTAGAGGTTCGGCAAAAGAGACCGATAAAATAAGTACTAGGCTTACAATGAGTAAGTCCTGGGATCGATTTGTTTGACTAAAGTCGGTGCACACCCGCATGGCCGCAGTCAAATGAATGAAGTGAGTAAAAGAATAAAAGAACATATGTATATGTAGGAGGCGCAGGAGTGGCTGTGTGGTAAGTAGCTTGCTTACCAACCACATGGTCCCGGGTTCAGTCCCACTGCGTGGCATCTTGGGCAAGTGTCTTCTGCTATAGCCTCGGGCCGACCAAAGCCTTGTGAGTGGATTTGGTAGACGGAAACTGAAAGAAGCCCGTCGTATATATGTATATATATGTATGTGTTTGTGTGTCTGTTTTTGTCCCCCCAACATCGCTTGACAACCGATGCTGGTGTGTTTATGTCCCCGTAACCTAGCGGTTCAGCAAAAAAGAGACCGATAGAATAAGTACTAGGCTTCTAAATAATAAGTCCTGGGGTAGATTTGCTCGACTGAAGGCGGTGCTCCGGCATGGCCACAGTCAAAAGACTGAAACAAGTAAAAGAGTAAAAAGAGTATATATTGCTCAGACCCCCCCCCCCCGGAATTTTACAATATTATTTAATTCACTTTTATCACCTTCAAAGTATTCTCCATTTGAAGCATTGCATCAGTCCAGACACGTTTTTCACGGTTCGAAGCAGTGCTGGAACTCTTGCAGAGTGATGCTTTTAACGCCTCCATCACTTCTTTGTCACCTCTTCCACGTCTGCACATTCTGTAGCTCCAATTTTTTTCGTCAAACATAAAATGTACGGGGAATATTTGTCGATGTGCGTTTCCTTATTTCAAACTAATATGACCTGATTTATGTGAGATTTAGTTCATATTTCGACCTCGTTGGCTCCGAGTATATACAAGAAGTAACGTATGAGCGCTTAGATTTTATTGAATCTATTATAGCTCTGCTTTAATTCGACCGGCCTGCTCTCAGTGTTATCAATAACAATTATTATTGCTGCGAGACAAATGAATGACAGAATCATTGCATTGTCACATGTAGGGCCTTATGGCATTGCAATACAATTACGTTCGGAGTTCAATTCGGACCTAACTGAATTTTGCCTTTCATTCCTCTAGGATCGATAAAATTAAATTACCAATCAAGAACTGCTGGTGAGGTAAAAGATAAATCCATTCCATATTAGGAATTATTTACATTTCGTTTTCCTTCCAACAATACAGAACAGCTATCTGTCCAGGTCTGTTTTCGCCTCTGGTTCGTTTGGACGTTAATTTTGTAGCGTTTTAAATGAATACAGGTTGATCGAAGAAAAATGGAT
This sequence comes from Octopus bimaculoides, assembly GCF_001194135.2. Taxonomy (NCBI): domain Eukaryota; kingdom Metazoa; phylum Mollusca; class Cephalopoda; order Octopoda; family Octopodidae; genus Octopus; species Octopus bimaculoides. The sequence goes on along the minus strand of NC_068981.1, from coordinate 179,804,521 downwards.
GAAAGGTACACAGTGAGTAGTACTTCCAAGCCTCTCATTGCGCCCACTTAGAGAGAGAGAGGACGAGCTAGAGAAAGAGGGAAAGAGCGAGCGAGAGATGGAGAGAGAGAGAGAGAGAAAGGGAGGGGGGAAAAGAGAGAGAGAGAGAGCGAAGAGGAGGGAAATAGCGAGAGAGGAGTGAAGAGGAAGAAGAAAGGAATATATTCTTTTCTACTCTAAGCACAAGGCCCGAAAGTTTTGGAGAGGGGGCCAGTCGATTAGATCGACCTCAGTACGTAACTGGTACTTAATTTATCGACCCCCAGCGGAAGAAAGGAATATTATTACTTGAATGATACTGTGTTCGTAGGGTATCGGAAGTTGGCGCTGACGGGAATTCCAACCATAACATAGAACAAAATATCTTGCTTGGCATTTTACAAATTACTTAATCCATTGCTCATTAATAAGATTAATAATTACCTTCTTCATAGTTAAAAGGCCTCAAATATTTTGGTGGGGGGCAGTAAAAACGGTATTTCGTCTGTCTTTACGTTCTGAGTTCAAATTCCGCCGAGGTCGACTTTGCCTTTCATCCTTTCGGGGTCGATAAATGAAGTACCAGTTGCGTACGGAGTCGATGTAATCGACTGGCCCCTTCCTCAAAAATATCGGGCCTTGTGACTTGAATAGAAAAGAAAATATTCTATTATATTGTAGTGTTTGTATATTTTTAACTTCGTAGTTCAAACCTCACTTAATTCAACATTGCATTTGTTTAATCAAGACCAAAGCGTACCAGTCATATACTGTTCTCCATTAAATCGAACGTCCTTTACCCTAGTTAATAATCCTTTCTGCTGAATTCTGATGGGCGGGAGCAAGTCGATTACATCGACCCAGTACTCAACTGGTACTTATTTTATGGGCCCCGAAAGGGTAAAAAACAAAGTTAATCTCGGCGGAATTTGAACTCAGAACGTAGTGATGGGCGAAACTCCACTAAGCATTTCGTCCAGCGCGCTAACGATTCTCCCAGCTAACCGCCTTACCATACTTAAGAATGGCCTCAAATGTTGGTGCTAGGCAAGCAAAATTTCTGGGAACTGAGTCGATCACATCAAGCCCAGTGCTCAACTGCTACTTATTTTATCGACCTCGAAAGGATGAAAGGTAAAATAGACTTCGGTGGAAATTGAACACAGAACGTAAACACAGACGAGACGCAGCTAAGCATTTTGTCCGGCGTGCTAGCCATTCTGCCAGCTCACCGCCTTATTTATCCTAATTAATAATTGTAACTTTAACGACCTTCCCTTTCAAAACTTTAGAAACCTTAAAATAAATACCACAAAGTATGGCGATTATCATTCGATCTAATATGTTAGTCGCATTAATGTTGATGATGATGACGACTAGAACGATAATGATGACGCCAGCGACGACAATAATGATGATAATGATGACGTTGACCATGACGACCACGAAGATGATGATGAGGAAGATAACGATGATGATGACTATATCGGGGAGTAATGATAACAGAGGTGTAACGTTGGTTTTTGGACGTGGTGGTGGGGGGCATAGTTCAGATGGTTGCTGTTGTAGCTGTTGTGGTCACTGCTGCTGTCACGGCTGCTGTCGTTATTGCAGAGGCCCACGAGGACGTTTATGATGATGATGATGGTG
>NC_068981.1:179799113-179800119 GCF_001194135.2 Octopus bimaculoides | reverse complement strand
TCTACATTGTATTTGTCCCATCTTCGTTGAGCCCTGTGTGGCTAATAAAAGAAATGTATCTATCTATCTATCTATCTATCTATCTATCTATCTATCTATCTATCTATCTATCTATCTATTTATCTATCTATCTATCTATCTATCTATCTATCTATCTATCTATCTATCTATCTATCTATATACATATGGAGAGAGAGATGCATATATGTATGTATGTATGCATACATGTATATGACTGTCTCTGTGTATATTCTTTTTTGTGTATATATGATATAATATAGTGTGTGTGTATATATATGTCTGTCTGTGTATGCGTGTAATTGTGTTTGCGTCTTTTGTGCGTGTGTGTGCGCGTGTGTGTATGTATTTGTATATTCTTAAATAATATTGATGAAGAGTATGTCGTAGAAGGAAGATGTGGAAGAAGGGTTGTAAGAGATTATTAATAATGGTGCTGGCAGGAAAATAGCAAATAAATACAGAAAATCCTTCGATAATGCTGACTTGGGGGAATATTTCTCAGAAGAATTCAAAATGGAAAGATTATAATAATAAAAAAAAAAGAACTAATAAATGTAATAAGATGCAAAAAAAATATTGTATATCATTTTAGAAATATTAGAATTTTCATACAAAGTGAAAAAAAAAAAAACCCCAAAAAAAACAAAAGAAAAAAAGTAGGACGGAGTGAGTGAGAGAGAAACAATGAGAGAGAGAGGGAGAGAGGGGGAAGGGAGGGTAGTTGAGAGGTCTGGAAAGAGAGAGATAAGAGAAGCAGGGCAGAGACAACGAGTTAGAGTGCAAGTGAGGAGTATGAGATAAGATAAGAAACTGAAAATGAGAAAGAAGAGGAAATTATATACATACATACATACATACATACATATATATATAATTATATATATATATATATATATATACATACATATATATATAATTATATATATATATATGTATGTATATATATATAATTATATATATATATATATATATATTTATATATATA
>NC_068981.1:179795428-179798466 GCF_001194135.2 Octopus bimaculoides | reverse complement strand
GAGAGAGAGAGAGAGAGAGAGAGAGAGAGAGAGAGAGAGAGAGAGAGCGCGAGAGAGAGAGAGAGAGAGGGGTTTTGTTTTTTCAACAATCTAATTTTCCTCATCTAAGAAGAATCATGCAATATGCCCCGAAGTATAATTATTACCAAATAATACAGAACGTACAAATGACGTTTTGTAACCATATTATGTATTGTCATTCCCTTTCTTCTGAGACACCACCACCATCACCGCCACTACCACTACCACTACCACCAGCACCAACATCAGCGCCACCATGATCGTCATCATGAAAATCATTATCATCATCATCATCATTAAGAACAACAATAACATAACTATAGATGTCATCCTTCTTAGAATCATTGTCATCGTTGTAATAGTTATTATTTTCTATCTACTTCATTCAATTTCAACATTGTTGTTGTTGTTGTTGTCGCAGTTGTTATGTTGATCTTGATGCTGTTGCTGTTGGGCCCGAGGTCACTTTTGATCCAAGTGCGCATATGATCAAAAGCATTCATATTTTCATATCTTCATTACTATTCTAGTTTTCGTTCCAGGTATAGTGAATAAATTATGATTACCTTATCCACAGTGCTTTCTTAACTCTTCGCCTATTCAAAGCATTCTCATAAATTTGTCCTTAAACTCCATGCTTGTTTTCCGACGTTTTAGCTAACTCGTTACATACGTTCTGAGTAAAAAAAAGCTTTACTTTCATAAGCCTCAAGTTGCTTTGGTGGTTGAGAAAACCAAATTGAGAATGTGTATCATATATAATGCATGGACACCAGAGAAATATATGCTGTGCATCAGACGTTATAGTGTTATATCTCAAGCTACTGCTATCTAGCACCTTCGGATGATCGCTGCTCAACCGCTACACAACTGCTACTCGACTGCTATTCAACACACCTACCACGGCCAGACTACCTCTATTTATATGTCTTGGGAGATCCTACTTCTTCGCCTGGGGGCGTCGACACAACAGATAGACAGGCCATGCAGTGAGATATTGTAGAGAGAATTAGTTGCACCTTCTTGCTAGTTTATCGGTATTTAGACACACATCTAAATACTGATGAAGTAGCTCAGTGATCAAAGGTATCTGATACTGACAATTTAGTCTCACAAGACAGCGGGCATACATTATATAATGTATTCCATTCTAGTTTCTTTTTCAGCCAGCAAGGTGGAATTTGATAGAAATTTGGTTGGTATTTCCAGCAGGTCAATCGGCCGAATAGATACTCTTACGTTGGTAACTGGAAGTCGAAGTATTAGTATTAGTAGTAATGTTGGCGCTGGTGATGGTAGAGATGGTAGTGGTGATTGTGGCAGTGGTGGTGCTGGAGGCGTGTAGAACTGCGTGAACAACTATCTATACAACCAGTTAACTTGCTCCTCCCTAAAAATTTGCTTGCCTTGGGACAAAATTAGAAAGAATTATGATAACAATAATAATGATTTCAAAGTTTGGTACAAAGTCAACAATCTCGAGGCAGAGGCTAATTCGATTACACCGACCCATGTGCTCAACTGGAACTTGTTTTATTGATCCCGAAAGTATAAAAGGCAAAGTTGACCTCAGCGGAATTTGAACTCAGAAACTACAGCATTTTGCCCGAACGATTCTGCAAGCTCACCAACTGCAAGCTCACCAACTGCAAGCTCACCAACTGCAAGCTCACCAACTGCAAGCTCACCAACTGCAAGCTCACCAACTGCAAGCTCACCAACTGCGCCGTAATAATAATATCAATAATAAAGGTTTCAAATTTTGGTAGAAGGCCAATAGTTTCAGGAGAGAGATAAGTCGATTACGTCGACCCAATTTATTTTGTCCTCTATAATCATATTTAGTATTTTTTTTTTATATTACTGTTATTACGTTAGTGTCTGCTAGTTTAGTTAGCAGGTATTTCATCTAGATGAGGGATGACAAGTCTCCTCAAATCTCAAGAATCTTCCACAGGATTCTTGCAGAATATGGAATGGTACCTTTCTGCATGTCGAGACTGCGAGTTTCAATTTCAATATCTTCCAGCTTTTTAGGTAGAATTTTGGGTTTACACGAATGTACCAATAACTACAGGAATAATTGTTGACACCATCACTGGATGTATCATCAATTAGGACTTTATGCATGGAAGGTAAGCCAGGGATCATTCTCAAATCATTTTCAGTTCCCTTTTTGATCATTCTAAATGCTCCTACAATCACTGGTATTGTAACCGTCTTGAGAAGCCACATCTTTTCGATTTCGATTAGCAAATCTTTATATTTTCTGTGCTTATCAAATTCTTTTGACGAGATATTATGGCCACAAAATATGCTCATGTCAATCAATAAACAGACTTTTTTGTTTTGGTGTTGCACAATAACATGTACATGATAACAGTTCCAATCAGTTAAGCCATGAAAGCTACTGCCTGGCATTGCATGAGGGTATTATTATTATTATTATTATTATTATTATTATTATTATTATTATTATTAGATAGAGAGATGAGTTCTTAACTTTTGTATACGATTGCCAAATTCCATCACTAAGGTAAACATAGCTGACGTAATCCATCACCACGGCCAACTCAATGACAAAAAGCGCATCTCGAAAGTAACTTATTTATTGGTCCTTTGAACAATATTTCGACATCTCGTGTGTCTTCAACAGGTTCAAAATATCTCTCTATCTATTACATTTCAGTCCTTTATATAAACTATTATTATTATTATTATTATTATTGTTCAGTAGTTTTATTTTTATAACGTGCTTTCACTTCACTACCGAGCGCAGCTCTGTGCGCCTTGGGTATATGCTGTGGTTTGCTGTGGTGCTCTTATGTTTACTGTATTGAAAGTGTTTTGCGTAGAATGTGTGCAGTACCCAGTAGTGCAATTTTCTGTATGTTATATATATTTGTAAGTCCTGGTGTCTTTGTTATGTATTTGTCTGAATATTTTTTTATTATACCTAAGGCACCTACTATGATAGGAATTGTTTCTGTTTTTAGACTCCACATTCGAGTTATCTC
>NC_068981.1:179789403-179795211 GCF_001194135.2 Octopus bimaculoides | reverse complement strand
GTGACCTTTTCTGGCGTGTGTTTATACCATCTTTTTTCTGTTGTTATTCCAGTGTTGGCATAGCTTCCAGTGTATATAGGTCCCAGCTCTGTCGTGTCTGTGAATATATTCCTTCTTAGCCAGGACTGGGCAGCCAGAGATAATATGATTTATTGTTTCTTGTCGATCTCCACATATTCTACAGTTACTTGTTATATTTCTTTTTATTATGTGTTTTTGGTAATTTCTGGTGGGGAGGCTCTGGTCTTGTGCAGCAATTAAAAATCCTTCAGTCTCTGCTTTGAGTCCTGAGCTTCTCAGCCATTGCTGGGATTTTTCTCTGTCTATTTCTTTCGCATTTAGTTTAGCCCAGTATTTACCATGTAGGGGCTTTTCTTGCCATCGTTTTATCATGGTCCGTTGCTGTTCTAGTTTTAGTTTGTTTCTAGTCTAGTTTTAGTTCTAGTCCGTTGCTGTTCTAGTTTTATTATTATTATTATTATTATTATTATTATTATTATTATTATTATTATTATTATTATTAATATTATTATTATTATTATTATTATTATTATTATTATTATTATTATTATTATTAAGGTGGCGAGCTGGCAGAATCGTTAGGACGCTAGCCGAAATGCTTAGCGGTATTTCGCCCGTCGCTACGTTCTGAGTTCAAATTCCGCCGAGGTCGACTTTGCCTTTCATCCTTTCGGGTTCGATAAATTAAGTACCAGTTACGTACTGATGTCGATCTAATCGATTGACTCCCCCTCCCCCCAAATTTCAAGCTTTGTGCTTTTAGTAGAAAGGATTATTCTTATTATTGTTACTATTTGTAGTAGTAGTAGTAGTAATAGTAGTGGTAGTAGTAGTAGTCGTAGTAGAGAAAGTTTTAGAGCTTGTTGATGACATTTTAAAATTATAGCAAATTAAACTGACAGAGAGAATTGTTTGCTGTATTAATGGAAATATAACTGGGAAGCATATCCTATTAATTCTTTTATAATAATGATTTTTATTAGATGTCTTTGTATAGTATATCAGAATTTCTCGTGATGGTGATGATAGTCATCTGTTGTCTTAATCACCATAACACGCTCACGCAAAAATATGTCCATCGGTCTCGCCGTCATCATACAGGAGTGAATTTTGCTGCGTTTGCAGTTTTATGTAGACACGCACAAACGTGCATGCGCACTCCCTGCATAACAGCATTCACCCATGCACACTCATACACAAGGTACTTACATATACACGCTCAGGCATACACGAACACTTGTATTCGTGTATAATTTTGTGTGAATCCACGAATATTATGTATTTATACGTATATGTATTTATATATTTGTATACATATATACATACATGTACATGTATATATTTAAGGCGGCGAGCTGGCAGAAACGTTAGCGAACTGGGCGAAATGCTTAGCGGTATTTCGTCTGACGTCACGTTCTGAGTTCAAATTACGCCGAGGTCGACTTTCCCGTTCATCCTTTCGTGGTCGATAAATTAAGTACCAGTTACGCACTGGGGTCGATGTAATCGACTTAATCCCTTTGTCTGTCTTTGTTTGTCCCCCTCTATGTTTAGACCCTTGTGGGCAATAAGTAAATAGTACATATATATATAAACACATGTACATATGTATACATATATGTATATATACATAAGTACATAGGTACATATATATAGGCATACACACACACACACACACACATATATATATATATTTACTCTTTTACACTTTTACTTGTTTCCGTCATTTGACTGCGGCCATACTGACGCACCACCTTTACACACCAGCATCGGTTGTCAAGCGATGGTGGTGGTGGGGCAAACACAGACACACAAATACATACGTACGTACATATATATATATATATATATATATATATATATACGACGGCCTCCTTTCAGTTTCCGCCTACCAAATCTACTCAAAATGCGTTGGTCGGCCTGAACCCTAGCTGTTACGCAATGGAACTGAACCTGGAACCATGCGACTGGGAAGCAAGCTTCTTACTACACAGCTACCATACATTATTAGATGCATGGTAGCTGTGTATGTGTCAGGAAATTAGTGATAATGATGTGTCAGGAAATTAGTGATAATGATGACAGGAATTTTGCAACACACCAATATAATAAATTAACTCAGCTGCTTCCACTACCGTGATCAGAACTTCAAATATTCAGTATAATTAGATGCTAGATATTGTTATTTTTTTAATGGTAGACAGGTAATTACATAAAATTGTTAGGGTTTCTCAAAAAGTTTAGCTCAAAAGAAGGATTCTAGAAGCTAACGAAAAAACTTAGTTCATCAGAATGAAAATTAGCATTATTTTTTCCTTTTTTTATGAATTCGCGATCTCTCACTGGGACAGAAGAACTAGTCCCATATATACGTATATGTATGTATGTATGTATGTATGTATGTATGTATGTATGGGGAGAAAGAAGTGTATTCACACGCAGGAAAGAATATACGATAATTGGTTTGAAAATTGAAAATGCATCTAAGTTTTAAAACAGGTTGTCGTTTTTAGATTTTGTAACAAATTTATTGAAATACCAAACAGATTTCACAATTATTTTTTTTCATTTATCCTCTATCCTTTACTAGCCTCCTTTATTCTTTATTAGCTTCAGCTCGAGAGCTGAGGTCATGCTGAGCACCAGCGATAGTCAACGGTAAATAAAAATGTTTCGAGAGGGTTTGAAGTTACAAGGGAAAATTCGGAAAAACAGGCTTAAAAAGTCAAATGATCATATAAATTCCAATATTCAATAAATTTCAGAGATAGACATCAAAAGCTGAAATATTCAATGAATTTCGTAACAGTTTCACATGATTGAAAGTTCAATAATATTGAATATTATTAGCAACTGGATATGACGAAATTTTAGAACTGTAAAAGAAGGGAAAGTAAATAAAATATTTACAATTTCTTTTGTAATGCATGAAGGAGGATTCTTCGCCCATGCTTTTGCTGGTAGGAGCTGTTTTAAGATAAAATTGCTTTGTATGTATAAACTCCTAAGATATAGGTCCAAGTTCTGATTCCAATAAATTTAATGATATCTCTTTTTTTGTCCTCCCGGCTGGCTGCCTCTGGTCACATATCTGGTTTGGCATTTGTCCAGCGTTCTGTTTGGTCGACATCCTGGCGACGTCTTTTTTTTATCGATTATTTTGATTACTTCCTCTTTAACCAGTAGTGATCCAGTGCTTAAGGTGATTTATTTTTTGCATACGTCCTTTGTTTTGTTCAAAGGTCTTGGTAACTTGTTTTTGTCTGACAGCCGTTCAGCGTTCCAATTGGTTGATTCCCCGATGAAGCCACTCACCTAGGTCAGCTGAAAGTTTATTTCTTTTCTTCTACGGGTCGGGGTTCGACCACTAAAATGTAAATGCCTATACCTCTTGATATTAACATATACCATAAGAGCAAGCACACAACAAAAAATATAAAAATATAAAAATACAATATCTATAAACATATAAAAATATTAACTACAGAGGGTGAGCGCTAAGCAGTGATAAGGAAAATGCACGTGAGGCACGTTCGAGCCGGTGAACAAGCTACTATATTTTCCGTAACAAAACGCACTGAGTAGTTTGTTCGAACGTGCCTCAAGCGTATTCGAACTTATAATAACATTACAATAATATTAATATCTGAAACATAAAAGGCTAATATAGAAGTAAACCCAAATTCAACGGGTATGCGATCAGAGGGTAGAAAAAATATTGCAGAGAATGGACCAACAGGTGTGTAATGACATACGGCTAGCTATCAAGAGTTTTAGTTTTTGGCATTAGATACGTCATGTGACCCAGTAAGCCCGTCAAGATGAGCAACCTTTCTGTGTTGCAAACACTGCACTTACTGCTGCCGTTGGCATGAGGATTGTGCTTTCAATTTCATGGTATAGCTGGCTGTCTTTTAAGTCCCATATATGGGTCCGGGACTTTTGGCTTCCTCCAAATTCTAAAGGAGGAATTCTGGCTGTGAATGAGTTTCTTGTACTTATGACACGTTTATATAGCTTGTATGTGAATGTATCCATATATATATATATATATATATATATATATATATATATCGTGATCACACACCCATCACTGTACACATTTCATCTCGCAACTTTAGCTTTGAGTTTTTGTATATTTGTTTATCCTCACTCCCCCGCCAAGAGCAATCACTTCCTCTATCCCGAACAATAACGATCACTAATTACCCCACCCCTTAGATTTTTCTACTTGGTGATTCATTCACCAAATTTCATGCAAGAACATGGACAAAAATCTTCTTACGAAAATACAAAATTATAATAATAACAATGTCATGATTAGCGAAAGCGAAACCGGCCGACAAACACAATGCTCGTTCACTTATAAAATATATTAAAAATATATATTGAGACTATGTAAACTGTGTGCATTTTCCTTTTATATATATAGTTTACACACACACCCAAACGCACACATATGTGCGTTTGCTGGTGTGTGTATGTAGTATACGTATATATTTTATGCCGCTCCTCTTAAGGCTTAAATCATTTCAATTTCATATTTCGTTTTACTTCATTTTATTTTTAATCTTTTATTTTTCATTTTTTAATATCTACCGTTAAGTGAAAGTTAATTTTTTAATAAAATTTTAAGCTTTCATTTAAAAAAAAATTTCGAGTTTTAAATTTTCCAATTCCTATTTTTAAATCTTACATTTTTACTTTATAATTCTTTTTATTCTTAATTTTTGAATTTTTGAATAATTTTTTTTTTTAATATCTAAATTTTTATTTTTAGTCTTTATTTTCGTTTTTTTAAATTTTTTAAATTTTTCTTCTATATTTTTTTTATAAACTTGGAATTATTTTTAAAAAGAATTTTTTCAATACGTGATTAAATTTTAATTTTAACGTTAATTTTACATTTGAGTATCTAACTTTTGATTTTGATTTTTAACTTTTAAGATTTTTCGGAATGTTTAATGATTTTTAATTTCATTTTTAATTCTGAATATATATAATTTTTTAATTACAACCAGCTTTTTTTTTAAGATTCTAAAAAAAAAAGCTTCATATTATTATTTTAACCTTAGTATTTTGTCTTCAACATTAACCCTTACTCCATGTTTCCAGTTTCATTTCTAAAAAATTGAGTAAACTGTTCCTTATTTATTTACTTATTTATTATCGTGTAATAGATAGGTGTATATATAGGTAATACTGGTGAACCAGTATGTAATACTGGTTTCTTTCAAGATCTTGCAACAAAAACAGGGAAAGTTGCTTTCATTGAACAGTCTAATGTAGTGGGGGGGGGGCATTTCTACCCACCGGCTGTGTCCTTGTGTTTTGACGGTTTCCTGAATGCAAGTTTTGATAGGAGTAGCATTTTTCATATATATATATATATATATATATATATATATATAATAATAATAATAATAATACAAATAATATGTGAGTATATGCATATATACGTACATGTATGTACATACCTACATCTACATGTATATATAGATGCATATCTGGGTATATTGACGTTGCAAAAAAACGTGCAAAAAATGAAAAACAGAACATAATCTGAGCGCAGAAAACAAACAGGCCACATAGAGAATATTTCCTTCATCAGCTGCCATTATTCTAAACCAAGCGTTTCGAAGAATTAGAGACACATATTTGCGTGTGCGCACGTGTGTGCAAAAGTGTGAGCGTGTGTCGTATGTAAATGTTATAATTGTTTGTGTGTGTATACATACATATATATATATATATATATTATATATATATATGTATGTATACACACAC
>NC_068981.1:179783297-179789308 GCF_001194135.2 Octopus bimaculoides | reverse complement strand
TGTGTGTGTGTGTGTGTGTGTGTGTGTGTGTGTGTGTGTGTGTGTGTGTGTGTGTGTGTGTGTAAGTTTCGGGATAGGATACGAGAGAGATGAGCTGATACAGCATGAGAAAACCTGTTGAAGAAAATACGTTGTAATTATTGCAGAAGAGTGAGGCGAATATTTATGAAGTATGATTACAAAATGGTATTGCAGTATATAGAATCTAATTACTGACCATCTATACCGACCAAAAACAAAACAATAAAAATTATCTGAATGACTTCATCGAAAATAATGAAATGTTTTCAGAACGTGTTTCTGTGTACGTGACTCTGTAATAATAATAAAAAATCATTGGCGATAAATGATTATATAAACAAGAAGTTTCATTATAAAACAACTTTAAACGAATCGACTTGAGTGTCCTGGAATATTCTGTTTCCCATAAAACGTGAATTGCTCTTAATCATAGGATAAAATCTTGTAAATATGACAGTCGGTCTTTACCTGTGTCTTGTTTGGGTGCAGACGTAGTAAGATTGAACGTAGGCTAATGCTTCTCGAATGGACAAGTCCCCAATTAACCAACAACAGCAACAATAATAATAATGACGAGAATCATCATAAATTTTGGTGCAAGGCCAGCAATTTTGGGGTAGAGAGAAGATGTCGATTACATTGACCTCATCACTCATGAGTACTTATTTCATCGACCTCGGAAAAATTAAAGGCAATGTCGAACCCAGCAGCATTTGTGTTGAAAACGTGAAGACCGGTGAAATGCCGCTAAGAATTTTGTTCGGCGTGCTAACGATTCTGCCGGTTCACCGCTTTTTATAACAACAACAACAACAAAAACAACAACAACAATAATAATAATAATAATAATAATAATAATAATAATAATAATAATAATAATAATAATCTTTTCTACTCTAGGCACAAGGCTTAACATTTTGAGGGAGGGGGCCAGTCGATTACATCGACCCAGTGCATAACTGGTACTTAATTTATCGACCCCGAAAGGATGAAAGGCAAAGTCGACCTCGGCGGAATTTGAACTCAGAACGTAAAGACAGACGAAATACCGTTTTTACTGCCCCTCAGATAAGATGAAATGCATGCGTATTATTCTATATTTGCCATGATGATGGATAACTTCAAATACTTGAACGATGTTAATTTTATTAAATATAGTAATTTGTCCATCCTCTTTTCAGTTTACACAGATCTCTCCGCTCCTTAGAGAACCTTTTCCTTTCTCCTCAGTAACGTCACTTGATCGGAGTTACTGTGTAGTTTACTGGCACGGTATACGCTGTTGGCAGTAATACGTGGTCAACGTAGCTGAGTCCACGTAGTACTGCAATACAGAATTACCCCTGTGTCCACTCTCTATTGAAAATATAAAATTCACGAGGACGGGTGGTGTAAGAATCATGCAGTATGATTGACGACAAAGAAAAGAAAAAAAAAGGCAGAAAAGAAAAGAAACCGTCGAAGTCTTGATTCGAACACTATGCATAGTTGAGAAACTTGGTTTTACATAAGGAAGAAAGGAATAGCATTAATGAATCACTTACCATCATGTAATCTCATACGTTTTGTTTTTAATTTTAAACATAACATGATTCTTATGTGTATTTGACTGTCGCAACCAAGACTATGCTTGAGCACTGCTTGATCATGTAGATGTTCTTGGTAAAAATAAGTGTTGAGGCAATTTATTCACTGTAGATTAACAACAGTGCCTGACTACACAAACACACAAAAATTTGCGCGCGCGCTTGTGCAATTTAACATTTAGAGAAAACACTCAGAGAGCCGTTTGGATCTTTGCATCGTAACTCGCTCATTGTGACTTTTTTTTTTGCTGTTGTAGCAGCTAACACCTCCCGCTCATAGTTTTTTTTCCTCCTTCAATTGTCGATATGGCAGAACCAATAGTGGAAAAACCCACCTTGGTTATTTTATTCTGCATCACATCTGCTATTAATTCTATTGATAGAGAAGCATCACCATAACATAAGGCCATTGCCATGCTGAATAAATTTCTGACCTTGTTTCCCTTCTTAAATAAAAATTCATTTTATGGGGCATTGAGAATTATGATAAAAATTCATTATATGAAGAAAAAAAAAAAAGCCTTAATTTTTTTTAATAAAAGCGCAAAGGGATCTCAAAATATTTTCAATGGTACTTATTGCGGAGCGTGTGCTTTGATGATATATGAAAAAACCAACGGCAACTGACAGGAAAAAAACATTTTAGTCTGAATATCATTCATCTAATTCATAGCGTGGATATATTTACTAGCTAGAGATGTAGGCGTTTGGTGTGAATAATAACGGAATGTACACAGAGTAAGCTTTTTAAAACTCGAAATATCACATTGTAGGAGGAAGGCAGCTATGAATAGCAATATATACAGTGGTACCATCATCCCATTCCTGTTGAATTGTGAACATTTATTTTCAGACTCTATAGAAAATAAAGTGAGGATTGCGATATATTTGCGGGAGTTAATAAAACTTACCTAAATCTAATATAAACAGATACATGTTTATATAGCCACACAAATGTTTTAGTGAAAATGTAATTATGTATATATGTATATATATATATATATATATATATATATATATATATATGATATGCAAGCACACGCATATACAGATATATATATATAGAAATATAGATATGTCTTCATATATCCCTTTGCAAACACACACTACTATGTGTATATTGTCGGATTTCTTTCTCTGTATCTCTGTATGTCTGTCTCTTTTTCTCTCTCTCTCTTCTTCCCCCCCTCTCTCTCTCTCTATATATATATAAATATATATGTATACACACACACACACACATTTATACTTATGTACACAACTATATATCTTTGTTTACATGGCTGTTGGAGCGTGTGTACTTAATTCATTAAAATAACATTATTGGAATCAATAAAAAGAATTAGCGCATTTGATAACATTCGCCGAACCTACCACAACGCACTGTATCAACTATTCGAGTTTAGAGTTCATGCAACGTTTCGCTCTATTCATAGTTTTGCATGTATAATTCGGTCGTATCATCCAGTCATCAATCAAAGAAAAAGCTCCATCTTTATCGTTTTCTTTCTGTTTTTTTAATTTTTTTTTATTTTGACTGTTCTACCAAAGCTACAACATCTTTATTTCCTCCAATATCACTAACACCCGAGTAACCATTTAAAATTACGCCAACGACGGTGTGTCTACATATTCGACCTGCTATAAAAAATAGCCTCATTTCCTTCGGATCATGATCTATTGTCTTTAAAGTAAACGATACATAGGATAATGTGTTTCTACATACTCTCTATCTGATTAACAAACGAGACCTTCACGGCTGGCTTACCTTTGATCATACGCGACTGATCAATCATGATTGACCTGAGGTTAAGCAACCCCACAACAATAGCAGCAACAGCAATAGCAACTGCAACCATTTTGAAATCATTTCGATGTATATGGCTGACCAACTCTGGCTGTCAAATGTTTTCACTCTCAATTGAACATTATTTAGTTGCTATTACTAGCAGCTTGGGAGATAGTACATATGCCTCGTCATTAGTTCTAGAATTTCATGTCCCTCAAACAGCGTCACAACATTATATGAAGTTGTTCCTTCGAATGCACAATCCATCTATCTAAGTCTAATCCTAGTATTTATTGAAATATTTAATTAATATAATAGTTTTTCAGAGATTATGAGGTAGAATGATTAAATATATATCGCTTACGACGTCGAGGGTTCCAGTTGACCCAATCAACGGAACAGCCTGCTCGTGAAATTAACGTGCAAGTGGCTGAGCACTCCACGGACACGTGTACCCTTAACGTAGTTCTCGGTGATATTCAGCGTGACACAGTGTGACAAGGCTGACCCTTTGAATTACAGGCACAACAGAAACAGGAAGTAAGAGTGAGAGAAAGTTGTGGTGGAAGAGTACAGCAGGGTTCGCCACCATCCCCTGCCGGAGCCTCGTAGAGCTTTAGGTATTTTCGCTCAATAAACACTCACAACGCCCGGTCTGGGAATCGAAACCGCGATCCTATGACCGCGAGTCCGCTGCCCTAACCATTGGGCCATTGCACCTCCGCATGTATCATTTATGATAGCAGCAAAGGTGAGACTGAAATGCCTCTTGGAACTAATCTTACTTCCCATATTTATCAGATGTATAAGGCTGCAGAAACGATTTCGCTTCTACAGTAACTTTTTAAATGTGAAGCGGAACTATGAATTTTCTATGTAAATCGTGAAGTTGCTGAGGTATTCAAAATTTTGCTACAGTTACTTTGTTTACCTTAGGTCCTCGAAAATACCAATGCCTATTTTAATGTAAATATTATTTATGTAGATGTTCCCTGTGTTCATTAATAAAGGAAGAAATGATAATGAGAATATCGCATGATACAATCATCTACATAAAAACACAATACAAAACGCTATTACCATCCAACAAAACAAAAGAACAAAAACCACATTGCACATATTCTACACAACTAACAGATGAAACATTACTTTTACATCAGAAACAAGAAAGCAAAGTAACACACAGGTCTTATACAAACACAATTCTACTCGCCTATGAGTCATTACTTTTCACATCTGAAAACATGAACGAGCTAACTCATGAAGTAGTAATGACTCGCATGAAATTAGTGAGAGCATAATGATGGTGGGAATGATGATGATGATGAACGGCATTTCGTCCGTCTTTGCCTCAGAGTTCAAATGTCTCCGGGGTTAACTTTTCGGAGTCAATAAATTAAGTACCAATGAAACACTGGGGTCGATGTAATCGACTGTCCACTGACTCCAAAATTTCAAGCCTTAAGCCTATAGTAGAAAAGATTATTATTATTGAGCAATGCTTGCAATCAAAGTGACACTGAGGTAGAAATATACGAAGCCCAATATAACCATCGTGACGAACCGTCTGATAAGAGTACACCAGACACTTGCATCATAACGATATGTGCGCAACATGTTGACCTTGTATCAAGATAAACAACGCATGACCTTGGAGGTGGGGCCCTGTTAATCTTCTTCAGGTCAAGTAGCCTATCTCACTCAAACTGTCCCTGAATAAGAGTTGTTTAAGGATGAAGGCGGTGAACTGGACGAAAAGCTTAGCGGTATTTCGCCCGTCGCTACGTTCTGAGTTCAGATTCTGCCGAAGTCGACTTTGCCTTTCATTCTTTTGGGGTTGATGAAATAATTACCAGTTATGAACTGAGGTCGATGTAATCGACTTATCCCCTTCCTCAAAATTTCAGGCCTTGTGCCTATATTAGAAAGGGTTATTATTATTATTATAAATATGATTAATATTGTTAATATTTATTTCTGAGAAGAATAGGTATTGTGTAAAGCGCGCCATAGATTCCGATAGTCTTTGTCATGTTTAATCAATTATCAATTCAAGACTAGTACTTTAGCGACATGTAAAACGAAGGTAATAATTATTGTCTATGCAATGCACCACTTCTTTTGCGACCCTCTACCCTTTTCTGTTTTCTATAAAACCCTTTATCAGTTATAATCCTAAATATTTACTTTTCAATATTTACGTCATGTGACTACGCTAGAAAGAGTTCTGTTACTATTTCTGCGGAAATATAAATTATAAAGAACTCCTTTTCTCCTTTGCAGTTCCATGGGATTCAGGGAATACATACGTTAAACCACATGGACCACAGACATCCTATGGGTAAGTAAATTTATTTAATTGTAATAATTGTTGAATGAAAATATATGGAAAAAAAGCAACAAAAATATGTATTTAGTCAAGCGCACAAAGCCGTTGACATAAAGATGTTTGGAAAGCATAAATTGATTCACACATCAACATTTGTTCTGGAAACTAAAATGATATCCCAAATACACATACATAGAATTGAATACGTTACAGATTGAGGGTAGAAATGATACTTAGTCAAACCTAAATATAGTTGTTAGAATAGATTCGCGTTTCAGGATATATA
>NC_068981.1:179781242-179783225 GCF_001194135.2 Octopus bimaculoides | reverse complement strand
TAGGAAATACGAATACATTTAACAAAAATGGTATATTAAATTGAAAGATAAACATTACTTTACAGCAATGAATTCTCAGTCTTTTTTCTTATGATCAAATTTCGAATTTTGTAAAAGGAGGAGAGAAAAGAAGCAAAATTTGTGTTTGACGTGTTTAAGTAATATTTAAGCAAATAAAGGATGAAGTAACTTTAATTGAATTTGCTATCTTTTCCACAATTCTCACTTTTAAAACGTGTTAGTATTAAGAATATTAATTTGAACAATTTTTTTGGCGTTGTATCTTCTACGAAATATTTGGTAAAAAATTTCTAATAGCGTGAACGAGATAATAAAAAATAAATCATTTGAAATTAACGTTTCAAAAATTCAATATCATATATCTGCAGATATCGTATCTTCTGATGATTCATGGGAAGTGGTAAAGAATAACAACCAAAGTAATAAAAAGAGCAAACAAACAAAAGATAAATAAAAAAGAATGAAAGAACTAATATATCTTGATTCAGTTTAATGGTTTCGTAGCATTGAAGCAGGTTAAACTTCGACCATTAGTAGAACCTGGACTCCTCTTTACTGTATTAAGGTTTTAGACGTACGAGGCATTTTCTTTTATAGCTGACATTTTGATACTCTGAATATGTGTATATCGAAGCTTATGATTCATTTACATGTTATTCAAATGTACTTGGCTATGAAAGTGAATATAAACCCCCAAGACTGATGATTCTGGTCAGTAAAATAGATTATTGATACTACACGCTGGCAAGTTGCACACAAACATTATTTATTGAAAACCTATCCAGGGTCATTTTTCCCTGCCTAGTACTCTATTTTCCAAATAGTTTCTCAAAAGAACTGCATCTTTCTATAGTTCTGTTCGTTACCTTTCAAATGTTGTACTAAATACCAATGTTCAACGAATCAATCAACAGTAGACAATCCGTCATATCCATCATTTAGAACAAGACTTGATAAGATTATGGAAACATCTCCTCTTCCACATTAACGAATTCACTCATAAATCGTATTCTCAGGTTAACCAAAGATTATATCAAACTTGTAAGACAGAATGTATGGACTATTTTCAGTTCATTTAATACATCATTTGAAATATATTAGTAATTTATGCGTGTATAAACATACTTCGAAAAATAAACATCTTCGTTCATTATAATAGAATGATATATAAGAAAACATTCAACTATTTAAATACGCAGTTAATATGAAGGCCATTATATTAATATAAATACAGTGACAATATATAAAAACACAATTATATTTATTTTTGCATTCCCACACTTGTGTCACATGAGGTTAGTCGCAAAGACTGATACGATTTCTTAGCATAATACGTATGTAAGATCTAGTAGATATATATAAACAATCTGGCCGTAGGAACCCATTATCACATCTTGATATCAGCATGCATTAAAAATACTCACACGCACAAAATTTTGTACACACATACATATTCCCATGCATATTCGAAATACTATCTAAATCTCTTTGAATGCCTATCGATGTACTACGCAGACATTAAACTAAGGCACACAACACTGAATCTGAATGACCACAACAGTTGTAGTGTCACTTGTTTTTCTACTTACTGTGAAGGCGCCAAGAAAGTGGACGCGTATAGTTACTGTCAAATAAAAGACCCTAGTAGATGAACGTCTACATAATGATTTATTTAGGAGTTTACTAACATTCCACTTTCTCCGTAGATATAGGCTTGTACTATACGTTTTTTTCCTGGTTGTATTAGCTTTAGTGTAAATTTGCATAATTGTGGGAACGCAGGGGAAAGCACAGCTTAAAACCACTGAAAGCCCCTACACCATGATACGGATTAAATATTTTCTAATATTTTAAATCATTTTTATTTTTACTGCTTGCGTTTCTAAAGTTCTCCTTCGGTTTAGAATTTTAACTTCTGAGTAATTTTGCATATTTAATTTCAGTTTCATTGTTGATATATAT
>NC_068981.1:179777121-179780801 GCF_001194135.2 Octopus bimaculoides | reverse complement strand
ATATATATATATATATACATACATATACATATACATATGCATATATATACATGCATGCGCATGTACACACACACACACATATAAATGGACTTTACAGACTTATATAGAGATAACTTAATTAACTAGCAGAATACAGAAAGTTATAGTAATAAAACAGATCCGTTCTAGGAACATAACTGCAATGTGCAAGCATGATATATGATTTACAAAGGAAATATATCATTTAGTTTAGAGTGTGTGTATACAGCACGGATAAGAAAATGTGAAGATAAGATACATATTCATAGCAATCCATATATTATTCTAAACCAGTAAAGCATGATTTTAGCGAGAAATACATTTCCAAACTGTTTCATGCTCACGCCAGCTGAAGCGATTAGCAAAGAATGAAGTACTTGCTGTTAAAATAGTTACTAGGTTTGAATGTGTTGATTTATATTGCAATATCAGTTTCTGTGGGAGTAAATGTGTTGTGCTTGTTTTTTGACAAATCATGTTGCATGAATATCATGTCAAAGATCTTGGTGCCTTAGTAAGTTTAACGGATTAATGTAGCTGTTTATGTAGTGCATTCAATAACTGATCTATGCAACATTGTCGTTGAATAGATAAATTAGAGAGAAGAGATATTGATGAACTGGCTTAAACAGTATCAAATATATATCGTATTGCCTACTGCTATAAGATTGCATACATTGAATCCTTGGGACGATCTACATAAACTGCCAAAAGAGATATGGTGTTTCTTAATGATTTAATAATACATGATGCAAAGTGGATTAATTTTAATGACTATTTCAGACACGTAAACCCAACATCTATTCACTATAAGTACCTTATCTCAGAAAATAACTATGCAAGCATACAAACGCATAACGAAATTCAGAGTACAATGACTAGCAGTCAATAAATTCTAAATAATACTAAAGATTACTAGCATAAACAGTGGGGAAAAACAGTAATCGAACTGATAACATATATTGATGAATTTTAATGAACATTGCAAGGTCGAAAAGTGAGTTAACCTCGGTGGGATTTGAAGTTAGAATGTCACAATATATTGCAACTGAGCTTTATCGGTGCTCCACCGATTCTGAATGAAACCACTTTTTTAATACAAATGCTATGGGAAAATTGTAAACCAACTCCTTCAAATAGAAGATTTAAGAGTATTTTCCTCCTGGAAACATTATTAACATCATTTTATAGATTGAGATGTGATATGAAAACAACTGCATCAGACGAATGTGCCAAAATATATGTATATTAAAAAGCAAATTATTAAAATGATTAAAATTGAATGTATTAAGTTAGATTTCAACAATTAATGCATGGAATTATCGTAGGATTAGCCATATAAGTGTTTGAGAGTAGATTAAATTGTAAGGACAAACACACATGAGGAGAAGGAGAATACTAGAAATGAAGACTATGGAAGGGTTAGAGAAATACTTCCCTAATCAAGGCATAATTTTGGAAATTTTGCAGGTAGAGGAGTTAGTCAGTCGAGTCGACCCAGTACTTAACGGATACGTTTTCGTAGCAATCCCTGGATTATGAATGGCAAATCGGCGGGATTTGAAATCAGGATGTAAAGAGCCGAAATTATTACCACAATGCATTATTCCGACTGTTAAACTACCACCGAGTTTTATTTTCTATTTTTCAAGAGAGCAAATTATCAACAGATGTTTTGAAAGCTGTTTGTATTTTTTCTTAATGGTTCTTTTATTGGCATTTACTGGTTGACTTGATGCTATTGCGAATCTATTCGAACAAAAAGTAAAAAATAAGAAATTATAAATGTTCTATAAAAATTTTCCAAAACTCTATTAAAGAAAATTCACTTGCTTTATAAAATAGGTTTACGCGACACAAACATAAAAAGAAAACAAAAATAAGATCCAAATTCTGAAAAATCCTTGTAAAACGGAGTAGTCCAAAAATCAATGTTCAGTGCGAAAAAAACATTTCCGTTCAAGCCAAAACAGCAACAAGAAGAACAACAACAACGGTAGTAGTAGTAGTAGTAGTAGTAGTAGTAGTAGTAGTAGTAGTAGTAACAAAAAATCTTATCACTCTGCTGCATAGGCTCTACAGTCGTGTAGAATTTGGTACTAAGGAATTAAAAAAAGTGGATACGAATGTACACACACACACACACACACACACACACACACACACACACACACGCATACACATATACATCCAAAAGTGAGGGTTATGAAAAGAACGTTATACAATACATTCTGACATAATAACATTTGGTCAATATTCCAAATAACAACTAAAAATAAATAAAAAGAGAATAATTACATAAAATACATTCATATATAAATATAAATAAAAAAAATATAAAGAAAAGCAAATAATGATAACCAAATCACATACGGGTTAGAAGCTGTATCTAGGTAAAGTCAGGCCTTCCGACGACCCCGATCACCTTCCACCATTCCAGGTACAGGAAACCCGGCACTAGAGAAAATTCTCGTATGCATTATCTATGTTTGATAAGAACAGAAACCTCCCACGTCCTCAACTGTATATCGTTTGTGAACTTCACCGATGGTATACAATTCAACTGATCTAACAAATCGTTCCATAACTTTTCTTTTCATCAACATATTAACTTCTTTCACTTTGTTCATTCAAATTACCATAAATTTCATATTTTCCTTTAGGGGAGGTGAGCTCTTCCTCATGGGTCTTATGCATGCCTCCGAGTTGGGCTTATCTCTTTTCTGCGTTTCATTTGCCATCGATTTTTCATCCATGTCCATATTATAATTTTTTCTACATAGTCGTAGCTGGAATCATATAATATTCGTGGGACACGAAAATTTACGAATTGGCTAAATCGTTGGAGAGACGGATGCATTGCAGCTGATATACTCTGAGTTCATATATCTCCGAGGTCAAATTTTCGAAATCAGTAAAGTTCCACCACCGTGCTGAGATCGTGTATTTTCTTTCACTCACTCTATTTCGCTCTCTATCTTTCCTGTAATTCAAAGGTTCAGCCATAAAACCAAACGTCATATTGATTGAGATTGAGAACTAATTTTAGGTCTATAGTATACTTCGCCATTTATATGTTCATTTTATAATTATTCACTTGCTGTAAGGTGGCTAACTGGCATTTTATAATTATTCACTTGCTGTAAGGTGGCTAACTGGCAGAACCGTTAGTATGCCGGTCAAAATGCTTAGCGGCATTTCGTCCGTCCCTATGTTTTAAGTTCAAATTCTGCAGAAAATATGATGAGCACTCGGATCGGTGTAATCGACTTACACTTCTCCGAACTTACTGACCTTGTGCCAAAATTTGAATCCACTATTATTCACTTGGCGGAACGACTGAAAGCTCATCCTCGACACCGACGGATAATCCACAATTTGTATTTATTTTCAATTTAATAGCAAACGATTTCTTAAGTTGTTCGTGACTGTTCTTCATATCTAATCTCGAAGTTCATAATACCACAGGCATCACATGATCCCTTAAGTAGCGTATATACATGTACATTCATGCATATATGTAAACACACAGACACACACAGACACACACAGACACACAGACACACACACACACACACACACACACACACACACACATATATATGTGTGCGTGTGTATATATATGTGTATATATATATATATGTGTGTGTATGTATGTATAT
>NC_068981.1:179774723-179777079 GCF_001194135.2 Octopus bimaculoides | reverse complement strand
ACACACACACACACATATATATGTGTGCGTGTGTATATATATGTGTATATATATATATATAAGGCAAGGAAGAAAATAGAGGAAAAATTCAATTGACAAACATCAGTAACATTTATTTATTATAATCATAGGAATAAATAAATAAATACAACACCACTCTTACAGCTGTTTCTATTTCGGGGATCCAGTATACTATAGTTGAGATATTCAAAAATTGAACTCCAAAGCTTCATCAGAGAGTCAGTAAGTCCATAATGGTAAGGATACAAAGTATCCTTACCATTGTATCCTTACCATTATGGTGTCCTTACCTTGTATGATATGTCAACTATAGCATACTGGATCCCCGTAATAGAAACAGCTGTAAGAGTGGTGTTGTATTTATTTATTTATTCCTATGATTATAGTAAATAAAATTTTACTGATGTTTGTCAATTGAATCTCTTCTCCAGTTTCTTCCTTGTTTTATATAAATTCTGGATAAACATATGTATATATACCAGGATCGTCCGTATTAGTCCGAGTTGCTCGATAAGTTTTTGTCCCTTTAAGAATATTGTAGAATGGCAACTTTTCATAGAATTAGAATTTAAATCCCAATCACTATAGAAATTTATTGTTTCAAGAAAACATTGAATATGAGTTACTTTTAATTTTTACGATTATAGATAACCACTCGGGTTATACTTCTGAGGCCGTGTGAAAGATGTTGAGAGAGCGTCCGCTACGAATGATATTTTTGACACAGGACACTTTTAAGATGACCGCCAGACGCTGAACGAAAATAAATGAACTGCGACCAGGCTCAATAAAAGGAGCCCGAGTTATTGACTACAATTACATACTTGAAGTCAGTGTTGGCAGAGATTAAATCAGCTTTCAAATACACATTCTCTTTACTAAATCTATACTCGGGCTTAGACCAAACATCCCGGTTACCGGAGTCACCACTGATATCTATCTATCTATCTATCTATCTATCTATCTATCTATCTATCTATCTATCTATCTATCTCACCACTTCTTTGTTATCTCCTCTTTTTCTTAGCTCTCCTGTGTGATACTTCTGTCCGGCATTCGCCATGATAGATCGCTGACCACTACATTTATATTTTCTTCTCTCCTTGTTTCTCTCCTTATTTCTTTCTGTGTTCCTTTCAGTTGAAGAGCGTAGGCTCGAAACATTAAAGACTTTCTCTATTCCCGAGCATTACACTAATACATCCATTTGTTGTTTACACCACCGGTCTTCGTCTGTTGTTTATTTCGTAAATTCTCCTATATATATATATATATATATATATATATATATACATACACACATACACAAATAGATATTAACATGCCTTAACATTACATTTCTATTTTCGTTCATTTCTACAATGAACACTTTATAATTTTTTCCTATTAATTAATTTGTTGCTGAATCATGGTTTATTTAGTTTACTTTCATTTTCCCTTACCTAGTTATCTTTCCCTCCCACTGGACTTTCTAAAACTCACTGATATCCACATTCCTTCCCTTCTTTTACTCGTTCTTTCTTTATCTGTTTCTCTACCAACATGTACTTTTGAGAGCATTTTTTCTCTCTCCAATACTTTTTCTAAGCCATAATATTTATCTATTCGTTTCTTTCAATTTATATTGTCTTGTTGGGTTCTTTATGGTTTTTACTTCAAATATCTTGATCTATTTATCTATTTCGTGTATCGTGCCCTTTTTTTGTTCATTTCTGGCTGACTTTCTAATTTCTTTTCATTTAGTTAAATTCTTACACATTCACTCACATCAATCCCTATCTAAATCGCTCCCTCACCATATTTTCACTCATGCATTTTTTCCTCTCTGTATCACCTATGTTTTGTACTACCCTCCTTTATTTTATTATAAATATTTTCATTAATATACTTTTTCAACTGTTTTGGAAAACATTTTTCTCTCTCTTCCTGGACACGTCTCTTCGTTTTAATATTTCTTAAACCAACTATTTTCTTCTGACCTATGTCATATCCTCCATTGTCACGATTTTAAATTCCTTTCGAAAGCATTTCGCATTACGTTTATTTTTTTCGTCTTTTGTTTACGATTAAAATACTTTAGAGTAACCCAAGTATCATTTCCTCGAATGCTTGACTTTTGATACGTAAGCATGTTTGAAGTATGGTAGCGTGTAATACAATAAAAGTGATATGTTACCTATATATTGTATATATATGTGTTTGTGTGTGTGTGTGTGTGTGTGTGTGTGCGTGTCTGTCTGTCTGTGGTAAAAAAGCTTGCTTCCCAAGCATATGATTCCAGGTTCAGTCCCACTATAGCTCCGGGTCGACCAAAGCTGGCGTCGTATATATATAT
>NC_068981.1:179774005-179774713 GCF_001194135.2 Octopus bimaculoides | reverse complement strand
TATATATGTATGTATGTATGTATGTATATATACATGCATATACTGATTGTCCTAAACTATACATATATAAATAATCCTCTATTTAGCTAATATCGAGGTCTCATTGTTTTGTTGTCACTTTTTATTATTATTACATATATATGTATATATTTATATCTGTGTGTGTCTATGTATGTTTGTTCACCCACCATCGCTTGGCAACTGATGTTGATGTGCTTACGTCCCCGTAGCTTAGCTGTTCGGCAAGATAAACCGATTGAATAAGTACTAGGTTTACAAAGAATAAGCTCAAGTGTTGATTTTTTTCGACTAAAAAACCCTTTAAGGCGGTGCTCCAACATCTTAAAGTATAAAACAATAAAAGAATATATATATAAATCTATTGAGATTAGAGTCTAGTTCTGGTATTGTGGAGGAAACAACTACTATAGTTAGTAGTATTACTACTATATTATATTGAGCAAATGTAAGAGAAAGTATGATAAACGAAGTTTAGATCATTTATGTTTCCCTGCGTACGGTTCACCGTTGTGATTATTCGGGGACTTTGCAATCGACGTTCCAAGGCCAAGTGGATGCTTAACCACAATGGATCATCAGGGGAACACTTTTTATTGAATTATGTTAAAGACATTTCATCTCCCTTTCTTTCTCTCTCCCACTCTCTGTCTCTGTATGCGTGTGTGTGGAATAGTGCGTCTGTGTATG
>NC_068981.1:179772767-179773475 GCF_001194135.2 Octopus bimaculoides | reverse complement strand
ATGAAGGCGCATGGCTCAGTGGTTAGAGCGTCAAGCTTACGACCGTGAGGTTGTGAGTTCGATTCCCGGACCGGGCTGCGTGTTGTGTTCTTGAGCAAGACACTTTATTTCACGTTGCTCCAGTTAACTCAGCTGTAGAAATGAGTTGCGACATCACTGGTGCCGAGCTGTATCGGCCTTTGCCTTTCCCTTGGATAACATCAGTGGTGTGGAGAGGGGAGGCTGGTATGCATGGGCAACTGCTGCCTTCCACAAACAACCTTGCCGGGACTTGTGCCTCGGAGGGTAACTTTCTAGGTGCAATCCCATGGTCTTTCATGACCAAAGGAGGGCTCCTCTCTCGATATATATAATATGTATCTATGTATTATATTATATTGCCCTAGCGGTTAAGTTGTTCGTTTTCATGATAGTAAGAGCCTAAAGTTATACACACTGGCGGTGAAAAGGAGTAATTGGCGACTGTTTTTGAATCTGTGAAACATTTAATATAGCAAATCTGAGTCAATCTGTTAATATAACTATTTAACCACCACGAAATATGTTAAGTACAGTTTCTTATGTTTGTGATCCGAACTCTGTATGTGTCTGCGTGTATATGTATGTATAGATATACATATGTTACATGTACACATATAGATATATTGCGTAATGCATACATACATGTAGATGTGTGTGTGCATATATATATATATATATATATATATA
>NC_068981.1:179766266-179770215 GCF_001194135.2 Octopus bimaculoides | reverse complement strand
GTTTTCACATGCAAAAACACAAACATCAAGCACGCTCATTCACGGAATGGCATTGCAAATAAATAGAACACATTCTTCAATGCTTATATATATGTCTGTGTGTGTGTATGTATATATATATATATATATATATATATATATATATATATGTGTGTGTGTGTGTGTGTGTGTGTATGTATATATGTGTGTGTGTATGTAGGTATTATGTATGTATATATACATACACAGGTACATTAATACGTAGCGTGGGAGTGATAGGAAAGAAAGAGAATGGTATGTGTGAAAGAGAGTAAGAGAAAGAAAGAGAGAGCATTTGTTAGTGAGTCTTAAATAATCCCTATGAAAAGAACAATATAGGCCTCAAAGCATCTTTAGGTGAGTTGAGATACTTGCTTAAATGAATCCTTATGGGTTGCTAATTGTTTCACTGCTCATGGACATAGTGAATGTTTAAAATAATTTTTTTTCTTTTCTACTCTAGGCACAAGGCCTAGAGGATGCAAGTCGATTAGATCGACCCCATTCCGCAATTGGTATTTAATTTATCGATCCTCGAAAGGATGTAAGGCAAAGTCGTCCCCGGCGAAATTTGAACTCAGAACGTAACGGCAGACGAAATGCCGCTAAGCATATCGCCCGGCATGCTAATGTTTCTTATTTTTTTACTGCCCACATGGGGCTACACACAGAGGAGACAAACAAGGGCAGACAAACGGATTAAGTCGATTATATCGACCCCAGTGCATAACCGGTACTTATCTAATCGACCCCGAAAGGATGAAAGGCAAAGTCGACCTCGGCGGAATTTGAACTCAGAACGTAGCGGCAGACGTAATACCGCTAAGCATGTCGCCCGGAGTGCTATCGTTTCTGCCAGCTCGCTGCCATATGTAATATAATATAATATAATATAATATAATATAATATAATATAATATAATATAATATAATATAATATAATATAATATAATATAATATAATATAATATAATATAATATAATATAATATGTTATGATATGATATGATATGATATGATATGATATGATATGATATGATATGATATGATATGATATGATATAATATAATATAATATAATATAATATATATGTGTGTGTGTGTATGTGTGCATATATATATTATAGAAACATATGCTAAACACGCTGGTGAGCACACATATACGTATATCTATAATTTAGAGAACGTATAAAAATTAATATGTGAATCAGTGTACATATGTAATGTCCATATTGTTATAGGCCAATCGGTATATTATTTTCATGTCAATCAATAGATTGCGCTAATTGTACTTTGCTATCGTGTTAAGCCCCTGGTATTTAATACTTGTGAAACATTTTTGCCTTCATACCATTCCATTTACTTCAAGAAAGACGACTCGCCCACTCCCTCCATCAAATAGACATTGCCTGTGCAGTTACATGGGGATCCACTCGCCGGATGCTGATGTGATCGCATAGTAACATGGAATTCAATGTTTAGCTGCAGAACACAGCGTACTGCTCGGACTGGGAATAGGAACCATGAACTTGAGATCTTCAGTGCAACACCTTAACCCATTACCTACCAGTGATCTTATATGAGATCACTTAAAACATACAAATTTCGTAATTATCTGTCAATATTTACACATATCTCACCTTTTTGCTATATCTACTAGGTATATTTCTCTGATATTCAAATGAGCTTTGCTAATTTTTCACCCAATATCTCGCTTATTTCTATTTAAAATATTATTTTGATCATTCCAGCGTGTTTCTAAAACTGTTTTATGCTAGAAATCAAAGTTTCATTAAAAAAAATTCAATTTAATAGAATTATGGGAGGTAATGGGTTAATCACTTGGCGACGCGCCTTCACGTGGATAAATGTAGTTAGATGTATACAGAGTTGACAGTACTGCATATCAGTTTATACATACATACATACATACATAGTCGGCTCGAGGCTATAGTAGAAGACACTTGCCCAAGGTTCCACGCAGTGAGACTGAACTCGGAACCATGTGGTTGGGAAGCAAGCTTCTTACCACACAGCCACGTCTGCGCCTATTGTAATGGGATAGGGAAAATAGATGGAAAAAGTTAAAACAAGAAAGGGAAACAAAACGTGTTCTGATTAATGGTTGCAAATGTTGATTTGATCGGAAGGAAGGGTTTGGAAACAAGGGAGATACCCACAACTTGGCTAAAGCGTGTGTACGCTATCATGTATGCATATGTGAGGATATTGTGTGCATGTGTATATGTGTGTATGGGCGTGTGCATATGTTTTTGTGTGTTGGCAAACGTGTGTGTGAGTATGAAGATTATGTGAGTGTGTGTATAGCTATGTATGGAAGAGTGCGGAAATATGCGTTGTGTGTATGTGTGTGAGTATATAATTACGTGCGCGCGTGTGTATGTGAACTTAATCGAAAATAAAGACATGGTTGTTCTTTATAGGAACATATTAGCGATCTTCAGTTTGTAACGTTTCGTAGCATTATGATTGATGCTGTCGCCAGTGATGCCTGCTTTTGCACTTTTAGACAAAGAGCAAGTTCTTCAGAACAGAAATTCGGGGATAACAAATAAATAAATAACAGAAAAAAAAAAGACAGAAACAAAGCCAAAACCAGGAGTCCTTCCTTCACGTGTGTACAAAACAGTTCAATGTTGCTTTGCATACTCAAAGGAGAGCAAACCTGTCACTTTAATTTCAGTTTTGTTTTTAGTGAAACGTTTTCCCGAGCTTTCTAGCATATATCCGTTGGAAGACGACAGACAAAAAGATACAGATTCAAATGCATACATAGGCGCAGGAGTGGCTGTGTGGTACGTAGCTTGCTTATCAACCACATGGTTCTGGGTTCAGTCCCACTGCGTGGCATCTTGAGCAAGTGTCTTCTACGATAGCTTCGGGCCGAACAAAGCCTTGTGAGTGGATTTGGTAGATGGAAACTGAAAGAAGCCTGTGGTATATATATATATATGTGTGTGTGTGTTTGTGTGTCTGTGATTGTCCCCCCAACTTCGCTTGACAACCGATGCTGGTGTATTTACGTCTCCGTAACTTAGCGGTTCGGCAAAAGCGACCGATAGCATAAGTACTAAACTTACAAAGAATAAGTCCTGGGGTCTATTTGCTCGACTAAAGGCGGTGCTCCAGCATGGCCGCAGTCAAATGACTGAAACAAGTAAAAGAGTTTATATACTGAGTGTCTACAAAAATCCTCTACAAAATCCACTCACATGGCGTTGGTTGGCCCGAGGTAAAGGATGACTCGTCCAAGAAAATAACATTCTTCCACTGTTCTAGGGACCAATTCTTTAGGTTTTTACTCCACTCTAAACGTTTGTTTTTGAAAGCAGTGGTTTCTTGATTGTAGCCCTCCCATAATAAGTAAACCCGTCCTATATATATTTATTTATATATATATATATATATATATAAAGGTCGGGTTTCTTTCAGTTTCCCTCTACCAAATCTACTCACAAGGCTTTGGTCGGCCCGAGGCTATAGTAGAAGGCACTTGCTCAAGGTGCCACTGTTTTGGCGATGAAGATATTGCAGTATATGGATGTACGAGATGGTACCGAAAAGATCCTGGTTTTGGGTAAAAGAAAATACAGTGGGATCAGTTAATTATGATTTTATTCAACATGATCCCTTCTCAGCTTCAGACACGTATTGTAGCGGTCCTTCAGTTTTATCAAGCCCTTTAAAGGAACCCGAAATGTTGGGCCTCCAGTCAGGCTTTTCGCGATACCCTTTAAGCCAAGAACTTTTTAGCATCCCTCGAATATATGTTTTTTATATAAGCGTGTGTATACATGCATATGTATATGCTTATATATGTATGTTTATATGTGTATACGTATATATGTGTATGTGTGTGTGCGTGTATGTATGTATATATATATATATATATATATATATATATATATATATAT
>NC_068981.1:179759442-179765942 GCF_001194135.2 Octopus bimaculoides | reverse complement strand
ATGTATATATATATATGAGGATATTGTTTATAATTTTATCACTCGCTTAGCATGGGTAAAAAAAAAAATCCATAAAGGTAAAAATTATCAATTATTATTATCAAATTATTAATACATATATATATATATAATTAACATAATATGGTAAAAATTCGATATTAATTAATATCAATTTAATACCAGGAAACTAGCACATTAAAAGAATCAGAAGGTTCATGAAAAAACTTTTTTCGAGATCCTAAAAAGATTATAGTACTTGTGTATATAAGATTGACCAGTGACCGGTCTGTCAATATGCTAGAAGATTGTAGTTTTAAGAAATTACTATTATCATTCAAAATAAATCGTTAGTTTTATGAGTGTATGTATGTGTGTGTGTGTGTGTGGCCTCGCTGTGTGCTTATGTGCATTTGTGCGTATGTGTGTGCATGTATACATCTATATGTACTACTATGAGAAAACGGACAAACACATATTTAGGGAGAAACATAGGGAGACAGAAACAGAGGCAGAGGGAGAATGAGAGAAGGGGTGGGGGAATCTTCTTGTGGAAAGGGGTACCCAGAGTTATTAGGTACTTTTTCCTCAAACATGTGTTTCTTTATTCAACAACCCTACTGAAGTAAACCAGTGCGTCGCCGTTGTTGTTCGTTAGACCCTTAGTTACGTAAATAGACTTTGTTGTTATTGTTTTGTTGTTATTGTCTTGGTTCTTATTTTTATTGCCCGTCATCGTTGTTGATATTGTTCTGTTTTTTGTTGATCTAACACACTCGATCCCGTCCCCATCCCTCGTCCCTTCGACGTTCGTAAGTAGTTACCTTGTTGTTGTTGTTGTTGTTGATCTTCTTCTTCTTCTTCTTCTTCTTCTTCTTCTTCTTCTTCTTCTTCTTCTTCTTCTTCTTCTTCTTCTTCTTCTTCTTCTTCTTCTTCTTCTTCTTCTACTCTTCATCATCATCTGTTCGTTATAAATGAAGCGCAACAGAGACATACATAATACAGTCTCCAATGCAATTTTTTTGTTTTGTCTTACTCACACACACACACACACACGTACACACACACACACACACACACACACATACATACACACACACACACACACGCACACACACACACAAACACATATATATACCTAAATGTATTAATGATTGTATCTTTCGAAGTCGCTCTCAGACGACTTTCCTCAACACAACATAAAGTGTGCGGTGCCAAAGTTACATCCGGTGCAAATCAACCTTGCGTGACCCAATAAATGGTTTTACGATCAACCTTTGTGAAGGTTATCAGCTGAAGAAGAGAACTGAATGACACATTGTTTTCCCATTAACCAATAACAATAATTCATCTCAACCAGCATTTATCATCGTAATTTGTCAACAGTCTTGGTTTCACTATTTTATATTGCTCTGGTATGCACACAGGCTCCTCCGTATAGTACACCTTGGCCAAGTGTCTTTTGCCGAATTAAACCCTCGTGAACTAAATTTCACAGTGAATGAGACTAAATGCGGATGGATCTACATCTGTATTTTTTATATAGTTTTGCCTTTTATTTTTAATTCTTTTAGTCGTTGGACTGCGGCCATGATGTGGCATATTTTATGGGTGTCTTTTGCCGGTTAAATTACAGGGAGGGAAACAAAGATCAGCGATTCTCAAGCGATTGGCGGGAGGGAAAACATAATACAAACAGTCTCACGTGCACACATACGTGTTCACACACTCGTCCGCACACACACACACATACACACACATATACGCACACACAAACACGCACACGTGCGTGTGTTTTACAAAGAAATAAAATTATTCTGAAATATATAATTTATATAATAATTATGACGAATATTTAATATAACAATGAAGAATTAGTCGACAGTTCATGCGATGCCCAGCAGCACAATCATTGTAAACAGTTTCTCAGAAATATTTACTGCTATATGTCAAATGACAACACATCTAGCATTCACTTTATTCTATACTTGTTGCCCTTCGGTTGAAAAGAAAACGAATTTCGAGAAATACATATGGAAATATTTGGCCATGCTCATCCATCATATATTTTTTCCTGAATCACTTAAAATTACATGCTGCAAATGTTCCCTATCTTGCGAGTCTTATCAGTATTGTCGTATAGTCTAGAGAAAATATTGAAATGTTCTTTGGTTCGGTAAGATGTTAAACTTTAACAATACGTACAATGACGCAGAATGGCAAATCGAACACGTGTTTCGGCCTTTACGGAGCGATATAATAATACGAAAGCTGTGTAAATAGTTGAGTAAAAATGAAAATAAATCTGTGTGATGTGTATGCGAAACTTGTGAGAATATGAATAAAAAATGAAAAAAATTTAAAGAGCCATTTCGACAGCAAAAAAAATATCACTAGTACCATTAGCAAATTTGCAATGCCAGCTGTCTCTGACTGGAACACAGTAAAGCCAGATGCTGTAGATCTTAACAGTAGTAATGTATCAAATGTTATGTAATAAATCTTAACACAATACATCGTAAAATGAACCAATGGGTAATCTCTACTGTCACACACTGCCAGCTCGAAACAGTGGTTAAATACCTCTCAGATTATACAGTATCGTCTTAGAAAAGAGAAGGACTTGTTGGACAGTGAAGCTCCTGGTGTATAAAAAAGACTAGATTATCACAGTTAGAACTTTAAAATATGACTACTCGATCGGCACCACCATCATCACCAATACCAGTAGCCCACGGAGAGATGAACGGGGAACAGTTTATAAAAGTAATTATCAATGATATCTTTTATTTTCCTACTCGATCTCCATCAATGGACATCATATAGTGTATGTTTTAGTTAGTAATAATAATTTATTAATACAAGGGGGTTCTGAAAAGTTCCTAGCTTTAAGAGTATCGCGAAAGGCCTCGTCGGAGGCCCAATCTTCCGAGTTCTCTTACAGCTCTTAGAAAAACTGAAGACCACAGCAATTAGTGTATGAACCTGAGAGAACATGCTATATAAAATTATAAACTGATCCTCTTGTATTTTCTTTTAGCCAAAGCCAGGAACTTTTCAGCGCCCCCTTGTATAATTAGAAGCTGAGGCGGCGAGCTGACAGAAATGGCTAGCAAGCCATGCAAAATGCTTAGCGGCGTTTCGTTTATCTTTATGTTCTGAGTTCAAATTCCGCCGAGAGCAACTTTGCCTCTAGTCCATTCGTGATCCATATAATAAGCACCAGTTCAGCATTGAGGTCGATGCAATCGGCTCATTCCCTACCCCGAACTTGCTGGCCTTGTGCCAAAATTTGAAATTAATATGAATAGGAGTTTTAACGCGTAATATCAATAAAGTAAGTATTATGTATATTATTAATAGAATTGGAAGTATTACTACAGATTGTTAATGGATTTAATGTACATATAAGGATGCTCTTCATACCAGATAGATAAATATGATATGTAATATATATATATATATTTTTTAAATAAAGCAAGACAGTTAATGAGTTTTGTGAAATGGATTTTTAGTTGTAGGAATTTGCATATTTTCTTTCCAATACAATAAATAAGCCAGAAGAAATATGAAGGAGTTTTGGCTGCCAACACTGTTTAAATAACTTCATTTGTTTTATATTGTTTTACCTTTTGTCTCTGAACAGTATTGAAAGCTCTAATATGATAGATAGATAGATAGATAGATAGATAGATAGATAGATAGATAGATAGATAGATAGATAGATAGAGGAACATGCATGCAGAATGGCAAACACACTGTTTAAGTAAGCAGTAGGTGGACAGGTAGATAAGCAAATAGAATGGCAGAAAAGGAAGAGAAGGAAAAAAGAGAGAGGAAGAGATAAAAGTAAGGACGGAAAGAGAGTGGACGAATTACAGTTTTTCAACTTTCTGCTGCTTTTCTTAATAATTATATTTGATATTTTATCTTATCGGAATTTTCGGTTATCTTATCGCTTCTTAGTAATTTAGGCTTTACTTTTTAATCAACAATAAATAAACAAATCAAGGAAAATGTTTCAAAGACTTCCTCTTAGCCCATTCTCGTTTGATAAGATAGTCTGTCGGATGGGATAGTAGAATTGATAGAAATCCTAAAATTAGTGTAGAATCAAGAAACTACTGAACATCAAAGTATAGTTCAGTAATAGAATTTTAACTTCCAAATTTTATATATTAGTTAATAATATTTAGATGATTTATACTTTCCACTTCAGGAACAAAGAAGTTATAACATGGTAGTATTGGCTCATTGAAATAGTTTCATGATCATTAGCCCTCGCCGGGTTTCATGTTTCGAATACTGGTACCCGTTACATTATTTTCGAGGCTGATATTAAAATGCGTATCAAAATAATTCTTTCTACTATAAGTAGAACGCTTGAAATTTTTCAGGAAGGGACAAGTTGATTACACCAATTCCAGTGTTCAACTGATATTTGTATCATCGACCCCGAATCGATCAAACGCAAAGCCGACCTCTGTGGAATTTGAACTCAGAATGTAAAAACGGACGAAATACCGCTAAGCGTATTGTTCGGTTTGCCATCTCGCCGCTTTAATGCATCTCACTAATGATTAGATCAGAGAAAAGATGTCACAAAATAAAGGAAGAGAAATTATGTATATGTTGTCATTAGAAAGATGAGTCAGAATCAGAAGTTTAGCATAGATAAACGAGTTCAAATCTGCGTTTGGCCATTGATAAAAACGGGCAAAGAAGGTACAGTAAGATTAGAATAACTGGCGACTAGTTTTCGCTCAAAGCCATTGATTAACTTCCATAGTCAATGAGATACATACTTGTGTCTGATATATATTTAATTTCGAGATCTATGCTTTATTGTCGACAAGAGCGTTCAGAGGACAATAAAATGGGTTCATCAGTTAAGAAAACTCTTATCAATAGCAGCTCTTTTACAAAAAAGTGCTACAACGAATTCAAGAGTGAGGCAAACACACTCATATGTGAAATACATAAATACCGAATTAATAAATGAATAAATATAACAACAATGAAAGTGTAGGCAAAAATAAATAAAATAAAATGGAATAAAAGTAATGCGAAGCAAGTTTTTGATGTGTGGACGTTTTAGCAGATGGTCTCCACCGAAGGAATATCATATTTAAACGATAGTGAGATTAACGCTCAAACTGTAACTCATATTATATTCTGTTGCTTGGGTTGTAAGCACTTCTACGATGTTTCTGTCAGTTAATCCCTGGTTAAATGTCATATCGTAGCATCATCACATTTATTCTAGACAGACCCACAGAATTTTCTTCTTTTTTTTTTATGACCAACATTTACTTCGTTGACACTCATGCATAAATATACGCACAGAAGCACATATATTTGCGCGTTTGCTTTTTTTTTTCTTTTTCTTTTTTTTTTCTTTCTGTTTTGTTTCTCTAGACGCGAGTCCGAGTAACCGTTGCACCGTTTGAAATGGGTCATGCTTATTTGACAAAACGAATATTTAAATCAGTGAAAGTTGGTAATTAGGTAGTCATTATGTGTTTGAGGCGATACCTCTGTGTTTCGGTTTGCATGTCCATGTGTGCGTACGTGCAAACAACTTGACAGAACCATAGACAGCGAGAGAGAAACTGAGAGCGGGGGGGGGGGCAGACAGAAACAGTGGTGGGGGTATATCTGTATGAGAAATACGTAGACATAGTGAGATAGTGTAAAGGTTACTGTTCTCTGTGCTAATGTGTGATAAGCCGAAGTGTGTGTAATTTACATGAAGTATTTTATATCTG
Source organism: Octopus bimaculoides (assembly GCF_001194135.2). NCBI lineage: Eukaryota > Metazoa > Mollusca > Cephalopoda > Octopoda > Octopodidae > Octopus > Octopus bimaculoides. The sequence goes on along the minus strand of NC_068981.1, from coordinate 179,760,177 downwards.
TGATCGTCAACTGACAGCCGGACACTTTACTTTTAACTCATCCTCGAAAAATATTACCATGTTAATTCATCAGTGAATTAGTGAAGAGAATGAAGTAATGATGTTCGTACAAGTATATGTATGCACATACAGACATACATACATATATATAGAGAGAGATCAGCACACACATACAAATACGCACACAGAAACAAACTACATGTTACCATGTATAGATCATACATAATGATATACGTGAATGAATATTTACACTGAGAGACATATGTTAACACGTATACCCTATATACACTGATATTTCCATAGATAAATGGCAGTAGAGAAATGCATATATCTTTGTATGTTATATATATATATATATATCAAGAGAGAAGAGAAAAAGAGAAAAAAATAGATAGATAGATAGATGCAAATATCTATATAAGATACGTAAAACAAAACGTATATATTTATATATATATGTACATATATACATATGTATATATATACATATATGTATACATATATGTATATATATATACATATATACATATGCATATATATATAAATAATATAAATGCATATATATATAATACATATATACATGCATATATGCTTCACTCATTTGGCTGCTGCTATGTTGGAGCGCCACCTTCAGTCGAGGAAATCGACCCCAGGACTTACTCTTTGTAAGCCTCGTAGTTATTTTATCGGTCCTATTTGCCGAACTGCTATATATATATATATATATATATATAT
>NC_068981.1:179757726-179758771 GCF_001194135.2 Octopus bimaculoides | reverse complement strand
ATATATATACATACTTATAGCTGTCTTTACATAAACATACTAAATACGCACATAGAAGTATATAAAATTTTGTTACCAACTTACGGGCATTTCGAGAGAAATGGTTTATATAGTAGTAACTTGTACAAGTATTTCAATATTTTTAAGAAAAGTTTAAAGGTTATAAGAATAAGCGAACGGCAGTTCGTAAAATATTATGACGTAGTTGAAATTTATATCAAAACATTTTCACTATCAATAACATACTCTGAAACTTCGTGTCTGTTTATATTACACACCACATGTGCTTCTAAAGATATTCGCTTTTGATCATATATTTACTATGAGTCTTACTAACCACAGCTTCAAGTTTTCTCCCCACCTCCATCTGTTCATTCCTTTTTGTTTACTATTTTTCCTTTCTACAAAAAATGTAATATTCTTTTCCCTTTTCTCACCCATTCATGTTTACTACTTCAAACCGCTCTGTTTACTCTATGCCAAATTTCTGTTAAATATAAAAAAATTTAAATCTTACCAAGCACTGTTCTGAGAACCATTTATCTCTGAAACTAAACTTCGCAGGAAATAGTTACCACTGATACGACAATATTAAATATAATTTTTAATTTTAAATCCGGATTTAGTGTAGGTGTAGTGTGCTCAAAAGCACAAACCTTAAAAGAAATGATTACATCCACGAACCCTATCTATCTATCTATCTATCTATCTATCTATCTATCTATCTATATACATGTACGTATGCAAGTTGGTAAGTATTGCTGCAATTACAGAAGAAACGCTCCTATCGGCTTGTGCATGAGTGCCAGTAGGCTTGTGTAAATGCGCACATGTTATATTAAGCTTTAAAATCCCAATTCTGCGTTAAGAAAATCTTACCACGGTAATGAGATCAAAAGCGCAAATGACATTCTTTACGGTAAACTTTCTTGGGAAGAGACAAGTACTGCATTGATTTTATAGATGTTTGTGGATTATGAAATGTTGTAAGCTCTAACTACATTTATTTTAAATTTAAATGCAAGGTTATTAATTTGAGGTGGTG
>NC_068981.1:179753774-179756999 GCF_001194135.2 Octopus bimaculoides | reverse complement strand
TAATAATAATAATAATAATAATAATAATAATAATAATAATAATAATAATAATAATAATAATAATAATAATAATAATAATAATAATAATAATAATAATAATAATAATAATAATAACAACAGTACGAAGCATGTATATCGTTCCTCTTCATTAGCTCTGGCATTGTAGTTTTGTGTTTTGCCTTGATATGAACAGTGGTAGTATCTTAGGGACGTTCAAGCCAACTTGACAGCTTGTTCGGAGTGACAGGGCATGCTCTAGTGAGGGCAACGGTGTACAAGTTAACATAACGAAACCCTATTACTTACGAGTTGATAGAATCTACGGTAGAGAGTGCAACAAAGTAGTCTGAGAGGAAACTTCCAATTCCAGAAATTAGAAATAGGAAACACCTATATAGCGACTACCACATGCGGGTAACTTTACGAGAGGGGTCGCGAACTGTTATGATCGGATGTGCTGCTAATGTCAATAGAAATAACTCTCTTTTCAGTGACGTTTGTAAATGTCATGTGAACAAGAAATTGCTTCTGATTTCTGGATTTTGGTGTAATTCTTAATAATAGTTTTACTTATTTGTAGATGGATTTTCTAATTTCATCTTCTCTTTTGTTTTAATCTCTTTGAATCTGACAAATGATTGTCAGATTCAATTCTTTTGTCTCGGAATTTGAACGACATTGTAGATGTTATCAGGTTGGTTAAAAGAGAAATGATGTTTCTCGATTTTTCTGATTCATACGAAATATGCAACTCAAAATATTCATACATGTAATTATTGTGTATTGCTTCATAGAAGAAAAGAAAAGAAAAACCCTTTGTTTTGATATGCGTTGGCGTTGTCTTTTTTTAAATATATCTGGCGGAAGAGAATGTTTATTGACAGTTGTGAAATTAACTTGAAGTACACTTCTTTCATATGGGTATATATATATATATATATATATATATATATATATATATATATATATATATATATATATATATATATATATATGTACATCGACTATTTGAGTCCAAAGGCTTGTGAGTGGATTTGGTAGACAGAAGCTGAGAGAAGCCCGTCGTATATATATATATATATATATATATACATGTGTGTGTGTGTGTGTATGTGTGTGTGTGTGTGTGCGTGTGTGTGTGTATGTGTGTGTATGCGTATGTGTTTGTTTGTTTGTATTTGTCCCTCCACCATCGCTTGACAACCGATGTTGGTGTTTTCACGTCCCTGTAACATATCGGTTCAGCAAAAGAGACCCATAATATATATAATAATGACACACACACACACACACACACACACACACGCGCGCACACACACACTCACACACACACAATCCGCAGCTCTCGAAGAGAGAAAAAAATTGGATTGAAGACGAGGATGTGCAAATTTTACCTGGAGGGCAAATGTTGGCATGGGGTAGACGGTACAAACTCAGTTGTTTCATCCACGAGATAGTATATACTATTTGATGTATTCTTTTAATCATTTTGGATTCAATCCTTGAAACAGTCGATTCTGCGTTTTGCGTTTCTGGATTCAATAATATAAATACAAGTAATACATTGCAATAAATTCAATTGACCATAAAACAACCCTCAAAACAACACTGTATTTAAGCAAGTTTGTAAAAAGGGCAGTGCAGAATTTCGACGCCTTATATTTACCCTTTCGCCCTACAAGGGTCGATAAAATGAATACCAGACAAATATTGCTGTCATTGTAATTGAATGTTCCATCATACCTCTGCCAAAATCAATAGTTGCATTTGAAACGAAAAATTAAGTAATCAAAGAGATGATTTTATGACTCTGGCGTAATACAAACCATCTCGTGGCTTATAGCTTGAGGAATCTGCAAGTTGAATAAAGATGACGATAAGACTGTCTCCTAAAAAAAAACGAACCTTTTGTAAAAATGGGTAAAAAAGTTTAAAGAAAGTATAAACTGCATGACTACAGAGTATACAACTTAATTTGAACATAGGAATTCACTGAATGATGAGAATGAAAGGTTTTCACGAGTGTTTCCCCAGAGTTCTTTTTCGTTTCTGAATGAAATACAAAGGTCACAAGAAATATATTATGATAGTTGCTATACAAACCCAAACTTTGCAGAAAATGCAATATAATGTAATAAAATGTTAATAAATGCAAATAACATTGTTGTTAATGAACGTAAACAAAATCTTTAACTAGATCTCATGGCATAATTTTGGATCTATAACTGGTATATATTTGATCAGAGTAGCTTTTGAATATTATAGCTTACGCAGAAACGTCGGTTATATAGCGAAACCAACGGGAAAATGAATAACAAGATTAGTCAAGCAATAACGATGACACAAAATGTTGTTCTAATTTCTAAATAATCAGCTTTGATCAAATGCAACAATAGAAAAACATATTTGAATGTATGTATGTATGTATGTATGTATGTATGTATGTATGTATGTATGTATGTGTTTGACGTGATATGCTACCATACGACATCTAACTATGTTAAGCGTTTGTAGCAGAAGACAAAAACAGTTTATAACATAGTAAATACTTTGGGAAAAGCTTACGATATAAAGTCACAAAAAGAAATGAACAGTAATTATCAAATGCTGATATGTTGTAGTTATCAAACCAATAGACCATAATTCTATCTATTTACACTGCTGTTTAGCATTTTTCTGGTATAAGGCTTCAACTCTCTCTCTCTCTCACTCTCTTTCTCTCTCTCTCTCTCTCTCTCTCTCTCTCTCTCTCTCTCTCTCTCTCTCTCTCTCTCTCTCCCTCTTTATATATATATATATATATATATATATGTATGTACACTCTTTACTCTTTTACTTGTTTCAGTCATTTGACTGCGGCCGTGCTGGAGCACTGCTTTAGTCGAGCAAATCGACCCCAGGACTTATTCTTTGTAAGCCTAGTACTTATACTATCGGACACTTTTGCCGTAAACACACCACCATCGGTTGTCAAGCGATGTTGGTGAGGGGGACAAACACACACACACACATATATACATATATATACACGACGGGCTTTTTCAGTTTCCGTCTACCAAATCCACTCACAAGGCATTGGTCGGCCCGAGGCTATAGTAGAAGACACTTGCCCAAGATGCCACGCAGTGGGACTGAACCCGGGACCATGTGGTTGGTAAGCAAGCTACTTACCACACAGCCACTCCTATATATAATAATAATAATAATAATAATAATAATAATAAT
>NC_068981.1:179751595-179752524 GCF_001194135.2 Octopus bimaculoides | reverse complement strand
AACACATACACACATACATATATATATATATACATATATACGACAGGCTTCTTTCAGTTTCCGTCTACCAAATCCACTCACAAGGCATTGGTCGGCCCGAGGCTATAGTAGAAGACACTTGCCCAAGATGCCACGCAGTGGGACTGAACCCGGGACCATGTGGTTGGTAAGCAAGCTACTTACCACACAGCCACTCCTATATATAATAATAATAATAATAATAATAATAATAATAATAATAATAATAATTATTATTATTATTATTATTATTATTATTATTATTATTATTATTATTATTATTATTATTCATCGTTTCTATGCTTTGCAATAAGGCAGGAATCGCAACATACACGCACATTAATTCACATTCGCACATCCGTCAGTCTGCTTCTGTGCACAAAGCATAATCTATATTACTTATCATATATGAAATTTAAGAAAACTTCGATAAGACAAGCCCGAAACACAATCATTATATACATCGCAATTTAGCACAAGCATAACGGTTCTTTCTTACGTTGTTTCGTTATATATCTGTAAGAATAATTTCAAGTAATTTAGAAGTAATTTAATCCTAAAATATGTTATTGTAAATATCTGGATTGTTTGTAAGTATATTTATAATGGAATTGTCAGCGCAAAAATGTAAATGGAAAATTATGTTGATACATAGTCATTTAAATAGTACGTGCATGAATTTGTATGTAAATGGTGCGTGCATATATTTGTATTTGCGACGTTGGCGTACGTGAAACAGAGCGAGGTGTATATAACACATATCTATATAAAATCAATGGAATGATATGTTATAAATATTTTTGAGGAGTAGTTCCGAGACTCGAATGAAATAAGTTAAGAAAAATGAATTGGATATTTTAGCTTATATAATACGCTATAATACGTAGATGTATATATATATATATATATAT
>NC_068981.1:179748709-179749607 GCF_001194135.2 Octopus bimaculoides | reverse complement strand
CACACACACACACACACACACACACACACACACACACACACACACACACACACACGCACACACATATATACATATATATCCGCATATAAATTGCTTATATACATACGTATGCGCTTACATATACATGTATACATGTGTATATCTGTTTCTTTGAGTGTCAGAATATTTGCATATACACGCAAAAGTATGTGCTTATATACATCGGAAATACATGTGTGTACATGAATTATCCTAATAGTTTGTGTGGTTTGTGACATAAAACTAAGACTCTCTCTCTCTCTCTTTCTCGCTCTCTCACACACTCTCTCTCTCTCTCACACTCTCACACTCTCAGCTTCTTATCTTTCTGTTATTGTTTGTTACGTAGTGACTTAAACATGCATCCACAAAGACGCATTCAGTCGCGCGTGCACACAAAAGCAACTATGAGGGCATTTTTAATGTATTCTCATTTTGATACTGATATTAAGGAAACTCCGCTATTATGGGTAACGCCTGGAAGAAATCCTGAATGGATATAGAAAGCGAAATAGTAAGAGAGGAGATAGATGTTGACCGACAAGCTAAGCATTACTGGTCAAAGGCAGTAAGGTGGGGAAATTAGTCACGGATCACGCGTGGGTAGTAGACAGAGGGGAAGGTGGAAGAGAGAGTGGGGGAGAGAGAGAGAGAGAGAGAGAAAGAGAGAAAGAGAGAGAGAGAGAGAGAGAGAGATAGGGGGCAGAGAGAACCGAGAAAGAAGGAAGGGAGGAAGTCTATAACTGAGTGAGAAGACGAGATGTATATGCATATATATATATGTATATATATATAATATAATATAAATTATATATATATATATATAATATGATATATATGTGCATATATACATACGTATATGTACATACATCTATACGAT
>NC_068981.1:179744843-179748699 GCF_001194135.2 Octopus bimaculoides | reverse complement strand
TATATATATGCATACATGGGCACAGGACGTCATGAAACGTGTACAACAAAAAGCACGAAGCACGAGTGCATGGAACATGAACTATTCTTTCGAACAACGAAAAACACAAATGGTAAACAAAACAAACAACGTAAAGAACGACCCTTCATCAGTTATTGGCTGTTTTTCTACTCTCGTATTTCGAGTATTTAACAATAATATGCGGTTTCGATAAAACAGTTGGTCCCGCAAAGCAAATTAATTAAAATTTGGGATTTTGTGTAGGGTAAAAATTGGTAACACACACTGGACAGAGAAAACAAACAGGAAAGGCTGCTAAACCTAAACGAGCTTGTGGTGGCGAACGCGTAAATCAAGATAGGACAGGAGACAAACAAGAACACGTCTTCCTTGTTCCAGCTACAACGGAGAGAAAGAAAGATGGCTGATGGTCACGTGGTATCCACGTGAGCTAGGGAAGAGGAGTGAGGGAGAGAGAGTGACAGAGTAATAGGATAGAATAGTGAGAGAAGAGGAGGTAAAAGAATAAGAGAGAGAAGAGGAGGTAAAAGAATAAGAGAGAGAATAAGAGAGAAAACGAAAGCGTAAAAAGATCGTATAGAGTGCGCATCAGAATTATTAAGATAAGACTTATATATAATATAATATAATATAATATAATATAATATAATATAATATATATATATATATATATATATAATTTCTCGCCCCCTAAGCAGCGGCGGTCTCTCCTCTCGATTTTCAAATCACATGTACGATCTTTTTAATCACATGGTTGTACCTGTATGTGTACCTTCCTTGGGTTAACACTGATTTGCATGAACTTAGGACATATTCCATTCTCTGTTTGTCCTAGAAGAGCCGGCACGCAAGTTTTTCTTGTTTTCCCCAATCAAATCATGCTCATAAGAGAGGATGAAGCTGATATTACTGCTTCTTGAGATACCTTTTCTACCTTCGGAAGTTACCCATCTCTCGTAGATATCTGGGGTTTCTGAGAAGGTGTTTTCCTGTTGAAGATTTTAACTGAATACCTGTTTCCTACAGGTTGTTTTAACAGTATCATCAAATGTGGCATGTTTGTATTTCGCGTTGCTCCTTCCAGTCAACCTAACTATATTGTGAATTATTTCCTCATCTAGTCTCTCCCAACCTTCTTCTGTACTTTTAGGAATCAAATTGAGTTTATAGTATTTGGCTCCAAAAGACAGTTCAAATTCTTCATTTGAATTAACAGTCCAAAGCACTGTGGTGTTTTGGCTTTTGGTTCCCGACGTCATATCCTCTTAGTGTAATGTGCTACCGCTCATTTATCAAAGTTTTTATACAGCCTGCTTTCCGTTCTGTGGATCCTCATGGCACACTCAGTTGAGAATTTCATTTCAAAGGCACATGAACGTTCTCTTGAACCTTACTCATAGCTCCGTTTGCATTTCTAACCGTAAAGTGGGTCAACATCGATGGATTCCTCATTCTCTAATCCTTTATTCATGGATATTTATATATGTCTATTGTGCCTTGCCTTATATCTTCAGCTCTTCATTGAGTTGTCGTAATATACAGTGTATCCTGGACATGTTTTGCGCTCAGAGGAGCCCTCGTATTGGTCTAACCATAGTCCATTTCTTCCAGAAAGAAAGAGACTGGCAGAGAATGAAAAGAACAAGTCCACAATACGGGACTGGTGCTTTATTGGAAGATCTCAATGAAAGACAAAGTTTACTGAAGCGTTATGTAACTCAGAGCATAGGGAGCTTGAACGAATACTACAAAGCAATCTATTCGAAGCTTTAAATACCTGATCAATTCGCCACCTTACACACACACAAAACACACACACACACACACACACATACAAACACACACACACACACAAACACTCACACACACACACACACTCACACACACACACGCACGCACGCACACGCACACACACATACACACGCATACATATGTGTGCGTATGTATAAAATACATGTATGCCTATGTGTAAATGCGTGTGTCTATGAAAAAAATATTTCCTATGCAAATAAATTGAATTCTAACATGTCTGAGCGCGCGCTCTCGTTAATTAAAATTCATGATACTGCCAGTAAACGTCAATATTTATAAATGAAAACTTTCTTCCTCTCTGTGTCTATGTTTGCTTTGCGTTCGAGAAGGCGGGAGAGGTATGCAGCAATATACATCTGGAAGATCCTGGAAGGAATTGTGCCAAATTTTGGCATTGAAAGCTACACCAATGCCAGAACGGGACGACACTGCATAGTGCCAAAGATCCCACCAATGCCATCACGCTTCAGGACCAGTTACTGCAACAGCTTGGGATTCAGGGGCCCACAGCTTTTTAATATTCTTCCAAAGAGCCTGAGGAATCTGCACAAAGTAGATGTAGGAGTTTTTAAATCAAAGTTGGACCTCTTCCTATCGAGAGTCCCAGATGAACCTACCTCGCGGCAGGAGGTGCAAATGAGGGTTGCTAAATCAAACTCCATTCTTCACCAAGTGCCACATATTGTAAGAGGCTCCCTGTAATAACAGTGTAGCAACACGGTGGTGCATCAGCATGGCCGCAGCTCTAAGCTGAAACTTAAGAAAAAAAAAAAAAATATATATATATATATATATATATATATATATGATATATATGTATGCATATGTATATGTGAATATATATATATGTATACATATGTATGTTCTATCTCTCTCTCTCTATCTGTTTTCCTATATGTATTTGTGTTTGTTCGGATGAATTATTCAAAGGGTCAAATTTGGAAACACCTGGTCTTATTATCTCTTCTTTAAGACTATATATGTTAAAATGAAATTCTGATGTTATTTTATCATGTACATATACCTGTAGGGAGAAAGCTACATATTTTCTGTATCTATGATAAATGCCTTTTTCTTTCGACTCATTCATCTGTATTTCTATAATTGAATCAATTCTCATCTTGTATCAGAATATCCTGGGAGAGAACATTTGATTTTAATAGTGTTTGATATCTGCTTAGTGTTTGATATATAAAGCCTCAGTGGCCAATGAGTAATTTCTATGTTTTGGAAAAAGTTCTTGAGCTCTCGCTATTGTTAGTGCATTCCTTGCTAGCCCTTAACAAAACGTTTTGACCATGACTATCCATTTTTTTTATTGATGAGCATCGTGACTTTTACTATGTTAATCAATGTACCTATCCTTTTGTTAAAACAGCAAGATATGCAGCATATATGTTAACAAGAGACAGTATACGACCGAAGTAAAAGTATACACTACAAAGGCGACACATTCATACACGAATGAATAGACATATGTATATATATGTGCGTGTATGATAATAATAATAATAAATAAAGAAATATTTTTGAACAAATAAGTATAAGCCGATTAATGTGCTTAAATGTTGAGTAGAGCACCGGCATAGTTTAGGCTACCTGTTGTATTCCGCAGTTGTGGTACAAGTCCGTTGGATCTTCAGGAACTCCTCAGTGGTAGTTAGGGTAATAGTATTAATTAATAGGGGACAGATTTCGTATTAGACCTTTATTAGGTACAATATATATTTCGACCCATCGGTCTGGGTCTCTAGGTACATTGATAAAGCTTTCATGTCCATATTTGAGTTGTTTGCGTTTCTATAATATTATTTGCTTTTATTCACTCCCTAACTTGATATGGGCACAAAGCAACAAGCCAGCCGACACTAAAAACCTCTTGTTAGACATCTTTATCAATGTACCTGAAGAAACTCAGACTGATGACTCGAACTGTATGTTTTACTTAATAAAGCTCTAATACGAAATCCATCTCCTGCTATTTAATATTACATATACATATATATATATATATATATATATA
>NC_068981.1:179735352-179744479 GCF_001194135.2 Octopus bimaculoides | reverse complement strand
TATATATATATATATGTAATGTTGCCGGAAAGCATTGCTCTTATTGCGAAGTTTTTGAAACTAAGTAAAATGGTTGTAGCTCGGATATCTAAGCGGATAAAATGTATCAGAAGGGCACCTAGGAGTTATAACCTGGATGCGGCTCGGCCTCCGTAAAATGTAAGAAGTTTAAATCCGAAACACTTGCTTGAGAAGTGTTTCTTCTCTGGAGTCCTTCTGCTGGTCAGCTGTCTTTGAGAGTTTCTTACTACTTGTAGTTCAGACAGGGAAATATTATTCGTTTTACTGAGTTATAATAAATGGCAAAATTTACCTTGAATTTATACTGAAGATGATAGAATATATGGCTGAAAAAACAGAAGCAACTATATGAGGATTCTATAAATGGAGAGTGTTAAATTAGTGTATTGAAACGCTTCATAGACTAGAGTATTTCCGGTCGAGCTTCTCATTTACAACTTCCGTCTTGTCAATCATTTCTAAAGCAGTAGTTGTGAAATATGTCTTGACACTGAGAAGTATTGATATATTCACTAAGATTCACATTTATACATGTCAATAATATCAAATAACCTTCAACACAAATGTGGGCCTAACACTAAATTCTAGTTGCAAGGTGGAATTAGGCGCGTATAATCTGTTTATCGTGATCAACCATATGAATATATATACCCTTGAGACTATGTACATATACATTTATACAAATAATTATAAATACAAAGAAATATGTTCATAATATAGTTGACGAAATACCACTTTTTAAAACACTGCATGGGATTGAAATGGAGGATTCTGTTAGTATTGTGAGAACATTTTTCTTTCTCTTTTCATAAGGGCAACGACGTAAAAAGACAATCAAGCATATTGCATACAGGCCAGACTGCATGTAGAATCGGAAGAATAGGAGTCTAGATCGCTCCCGGATATGAGCTAGTGTTATACAAGTGAAGCTTGTAATTGTGTATAGATTAGTATATACTGCTTTATCGATTTGTTCCCTATCTAATATAGTTGAAATGATTGCAGCCGTCAGGCGCAGCGTGCTGTACGAGAATAAAGGAAACAAAATTGCTTGTAGCGGATATTATCAGACATATCAGCATGATTTTTCTCTACTCACCACACTTGCTATCTCTTCTACTTCAATGTTGACACATTCACAAATGTCTTGGACTAAACAGTGCCCATAGCCCATAGCTTGTTTCAGACACCTGCTAGGTTTCCTTGCTATAACAATTGATTATTCAATATACATTGTTGCTGTACATCATTCAGGATTATTCATTATCCATCTTTTTTACAGATGTAGAAAGAGCTTTTCATTTGAGAATATATTTATTAGTATTTTATATATGTATGCCTGTGCATGTGCGAGTGTATCTATATGTCAATGAAAAATACATAAGCACACGTATTCCATATGTACATGCATACTCACACGCATATTATATATAAGAATGCATTGGTATGTATGTATATAGATTCATATATGAAATATAAACGTCATAGAGAAACACACACACACACACACATACACACACGCACATACAATTTCTATATTAGCGACTTCATACAGATACATTTACCTATATAAAGATTTAACGTTTATATACAATATGTTTATACTCTTAAAATGAAAGTATGTTCATACAACATCTTATACTACAACTGTTATATGTATAGGCAGTTATGTAAGTTTGTATTTATGTAACTAAGCACGAATATATTATGCATCTGCACGTATTTACTTCTACTTTTATTTGTCGAATTTCTCAACGTATACGTGTGTATGTGTGTGTGTGTGTGCGTATGTGTATGTGCGTGTCAGTTCATGGAGTGGTATTCAAGCGTACTCACATAAATGTGCATTTATATAATCATTTAGTAAGTTTTACTCTAGCCTAAGCTTTCTTATTTATTATGCTAAAACATTATTTACTTTCCTATATCTCTATGGGTCTGTTGTAAGAGCATTTCAAATTAATGATAGATGTGTGAATTTTTGCCGTTTAATTCTTACGTATCGGTTAGATTTAAGCGTTGATTGTCTCGATGGCTTTTGAAAGTAGTGTAAGTATTCTTATCAGATACACCAGATATGTCTGCTTTCCAGCAGCATATCAGGTTTTCCGTGACAAATGGTTACTAGCCCATTTCTCAACCCGTCCCCATGTTTGGTGAAAGGGACGTTGTGAGAGGTCTCCGATGACACTCCTCAGAACACAATGTAACCGATTCGAAGAATGAGAGTGGGAAACAGAAAGAGATAGACAGAGAAGTGGAGAGAAAAAGAAGTGGGGAGGGAAAAGACACATAGAGGAACAAATCAGAAGAATCGATTTCATTATTTGTCTGGTACTTCATTTATCGACATCTGAAAGGATTAAAATCAAAGTGAACAGGGTCAGGATGAAAACTGTGCAGAAAGCCAGAATAACACTGGAACCAACATTCTATCCAATAGTATGACGCCGCCTCTTACAGAAGTAGGGATTTCAATTGTATTTTGTTTCGCTATTTCAGATTATTCAAGATTGTTTTTATTTTAAACATTTTCATAGTTTAGGGTAAATACTATAGTTTAACCGTTTGCACAGTTTAAGTGAAATATCACCGTTTACGTTAAATTAGAAAAAAAAAAAGAAGAAATTTAAGTTCATAGAATGTAGAAGATTCAATTATAATGCCAAATTGGAAATTTAACATTTTGGGTTCTAGTCCTTCAGCGGAGAGTGGAGAAAACCGAAGTTGCTGTTGGCCTTGACTCTCAACAGTGACTGGTTTTTGTAGTAATTTTTAGGATTGGTAAAATTGAAATGACCTGAATTGTTGTTTGTTATTTAAACCTTTAGAGAAGTAGATACTTTGAGACGTTTTAGAATATCATTGACATAACTCCCAAACAATGACGATGCACTATAAATTTTAAAAACCAAGAAAATTTTATTAGATACCAACAAAGGGAGAAAACTAAAATATTTTGGACACTTGAAAAATCTACATAACTGTTTTGAGAACATTTAAGAGAATCGAATTCACTTCATTACTGGTGTGCAGTTACGGTGGTGAGCAGGCAGAATTGTTAGTACGCCGGATAAGATACTTAGCGGCACTTCATCAGTCTTCACATTCTGATTTCAACTGTCATCGAGTTCGCCTTTGCCTTTCATCCTTTCGGGGTTGATGAAATGAATATCAGTTGAACATTGGGTGTTGATTTAATCGACTTACCTCATCCCTAAGATTGCTGGCCTTGTGTTAAATTTTGAAATCATTGTTGGTACGTTGTACCTTTAGATGCGAGCATCTAGACGATTTTTAAGAATATTTACGGAACATCAAATAAATAATGAAATAATAAGAATAACAAACACATTTTTATTAGACGATTTCAATGATGAAAAGCTAAAATATTCAGGATACTTAATTAGAAAAAATTGAATTACAAGAACTGTTGATAGTAGGCAAAATGAATGGAGACAGAGGAAATGAGAAGCCAAGAATTTACACTATTGATATATCAAGAATTACACAGACCTGAGACAAAGTGAAGGTAAAAGGGCAATAGAAGAAAGGCCGAGATCGTACTGAAGCTATTGATATTATTTTACTTGTTTCAGTCATTTGACTGCGGCCATGCTGGAGCACCGCCCTGAAGGGTTTTAGTCGAACAAATAGAACGCAGGGCTTTTTTAAAGCTTAGTGCTTATTCTGTTGGTCTCTTTTGCCGAAACGCTAAGTTACGGGGACATAAATACAACAGCACTGGTTGTCAAGCGGTGATGGAGGAACAAATATAGAAACAACGACACACAAAGTCGAGATGCATGTTGTTCAGTTTATTTCATAAATGAAAAATGCATTAAATACTACAAAACGTATACGTAGGACAGACACAAGGACCCTAATTTTTCATCAGTTATGGACCGAAGATACTAATACCAAGTTGGGATTCTTTCAGTTTCCGTCTACCAAATCCACTCCCAAGACTTTGGTTGGCCCGAGGCTATATTAGAAGATACTTGCCCAAAATGCCACGTAGTGGGACTGAACCCAGAACCATGCGGTTGGGGAACAAGCTTCTTAGCACACAGCCACGCCTGCGCCAGACGAATAATATTTAATGATGATGATGATGATGACTTATTTCTAAAAATCTAAAAGTGCTGATTTAACCGTTGTATGGCACTCACTTCGCCGTGTTATTATTTCTTTATTGCCCACAAGGAGCTAAACATAGAGAGGACAAACAAGTACAGACAAAGGGATTAAGTCGATCACATCGACCCCAATGCGTAACTGGTACTTAATTTATCGACCCCGAAAGGATGAAAGGCAAAGTCAACCTCGGCGGAGTTGAACTCAGATCGTAACAGCAGACGAAATACCGCTAGGCATTTCGCCCGGCGTGCTAACGTTTCTGCCAGCTCGCCGTTTTATAATTTCTACCAACTCACTGCTTTTCGTTAAGGCTTAATTTACTGTGCAGGCATTGAAAATAATTACCTTTAAATATTTACAACTTACTACACAAAAATATAATCAAAGGAAAAATTATAAGATGTAGATCCCTCGTAAATCAAAATTGTTCATAAGTTACCTTCTAACAACTAATGTCTCTTCTGTGCGAGATAACAACGAATACGCCATGTGTTCGCTACACCTGCGAGAAATAGTAGATAAATCAAACCCAATCTGTTTCTTTTCTCTTTTTCTTCCCTTTTTTTTTCCTCTTATAAATGAAGATTTCTAAGTCTGGATAATGGATAACGGGATAGATACAAAATGGCTGAAAAAGAAAACTGCTTGGTAATGATAGTTAACTGAATAAGGACAGACCTGGGTCCATAGAGTAGCAACAATTATTTCTTGTAGTAGTAGTAGTTGTGGTAGTGGTGGTGGTGGTGGTGGTTAAAGCAGTAGTAGTAGTAGTTGTTTTTCTTGCTATTGTAGTATCAACAGCAGCCATTAGTAGTGGCAGCAGCAGTAGGTAGTACTAAACCAATTCATTCATCTTTCTTTCTCGTGTTACTGAATCAAAATCAAAATAAAGCATTCAGTTGGAAACACATTTGCTCTCTAATTAAGTGATTGAACAATCTAAATAACGTGCGACTCCCTAACCTGCTGCCGATCTACTGAATAGATAGTTCTTTTTCTTTTCTTTTCTCTCTCTCTCTCCCTCACTCTCTCTCCCCCCTCTCTCTATCTCCTTTCTAATTAAAAGTACGATAAAAGAGGAATTGTCGCCCAACTTACAAGAGTTGCTTACCAGAGCTTCTTGCCTCTAACTTGTAAAATAATTCCAGGAATCTTACTCGTAGCAGAATTGTGAGACGTTTTTCTTTATTCATTTTATATTTTTTTCCTATTATTACACAAAGAGAGAGTGAACGATAGGTGGAGAGAGAGAGAGAGCGAGCGAGAGAGAGAGAGAGAGAGAGAGAGAGAGAGAGAGAGAGAGAGAGAGAGAGAGAGAGAGAGAGAGAGAGAGAGAGAGAGAGTGAGGGAGCTTAAAAAATGAGAATCATTTAGACTAGTTTCTCTCATCATTGTTATTCTTTATGGCATATCCTGTTTCAGAGGAACTGCCACCAAAGATCTTTGTCATTCTGATCATGCACTTTTATTTTAACAAGTGGGAGAAAAAACGAAAAGATATAGAAACAGAAAACAGAAAACGAAAAAAAAAAAAATGCACCTCCAGAGTACTATAATTTATATATTTTTAAAGTTTGTTTATTTATTGTCTTGCTAGGATTTATAGTTACAAGCAACCAGACGATGTTATGAGTTCTAAAGAGAAATGCTTTTTCTCTTTTTTGTTTTTTTTGTATTACTATTTCAAGAATTTGTCTCGGTTTATTTTGAGAACGCAATCATTTTTTATCATGTCGAATATATTGACCACAATACATAATGCCGGGTGACATGAGAAAAAGAAATAATAATAATAATAATAATAATAATAATGGCTTCTGATACTTGCTCAAGGCCAAATATTTTAAGAGGAGAAAGTCGATATCATCGACCTCAGGATCTGTGTGGTAATTTAATTTATAGAATTCGAATGAAAAGCAATGTTGACCTCGATGAGAATTTAATTCAAAACGTAAAAAATTGGAAGAAATATTCTTTCTACTATAAGCACAGGGCCTGAAACTTTAGACGATGGGGCTAGTCGATTACATCGACTCCAGTAATGCCACTGGTACTTATTTTATCGACCCCGAAAGGATGACAGGCAAAGTCGATCTCGGCAGAATTTGAACTCAGAACATAAGAACGGACGAAATGCCACAGAGAATTTTGCTAGGCGTGGTAATGTTTCCGCCAGTTCGCCGCTTTCTAAGTCGGAAGAAATATACCAACGCATTTTGAACGCCGCTCAAGAGTCAACCACCTTGCCACATTAATAACATGATTATTTCGATGACGATGGTCTCATTGTTCTCCACAGGTGCTGTTTAGAATTTCAAACTATAGGAAAAGTGTTAGACTGTGTACTATGGAAGTGTCATGCTATATAAAGATGAGTAATTTCTTAAAATCTTTGAATGTTTTGATTAGATAGCAGTTAGAAAACTTCTCTCAGGAACTTGAAGGAGAATATATTTAGAGAAAAATAAAAGGAAATGTAAAATTTATCGATACACATCCATACACACGTCCATGCACGTCCATACACACGCGTGCTGCCATATACACAAGCTCAAACTACACATTTGTCTGTCTGTCTCCTTTCTCTCTAGCTCTCACTCACTCTCGCTCTCTATATAATATATACATATATATATATAGATGTAAGAATACACACACACACACAGACACACAGACACAGAGTGACTCAAGGTCCGACAGTATCGTGCGTTGGCATTTATCAACAAGTTTGATAAGTGCCAACGAACGAAACTCTTGCAGCTTGAGTCACTCTGTTGCTTGTGCTAAATTTTGATAAAAATATACATCTTATACGTATATATATGTGTGTGTGTGTATATACATGCATACGCATACACATACATATACATATATACATACATACATACATACATACATACATACATGAATGCATATACTTGTACGTGTATGAATGTGTGGGTATGCATATATATAAGATATAAAAAGAATGTGATGAATATATAATTTGATAACGATTAAATTATAACAATCGATTCTTTGTAATCAACTTGCAGATGCAAGTGTTACCAATTGAAAGCTCCGCATACCGGACACTAGCAGGCTTGTGGGGTCACCAGGAGATAGTGCGTGCCGTTTCGGATCCTTCCTCTCAACGGCATTATTGCGCATCAGCCTCCTTCACTGAGATGCAAACCCGCTTGCTAGATCAACTGGTTACTAGGCCTCACTCAATATTCTTCTAGCCATTGCACATCGTCTCTTTTTAACCAAATCCATTGGCTTGCCATTTCCACTATAGTCTGCAGATCACTCATGATGGTGTTTGCTTTACGATGAGTTAGGCCCAGCGACAACAGCAATAACCTCACACTGTTTTCAATACACATTTTTCATCCATCTTCGATCAGATAGTGCTCTGCTTTCCACCCTCGTCTTCTCATTCCTCGAACAGATTTACTTCTTTTTTTTTTTCTCGTACCATATGATGATATTTGGTTTCTTCTTAACTGGAATGGGGAAGAATCCTTGGTAACTCTGCAGCTACCTATGAATAGCAGTTCGAGTTTCCATCGTTCAGAGGAAGTTTCTTCTTCAAACGAATCTATTGTTTTGGACGCGTGAAAGTAAGGAAGTCTCTGACTGTTTTTTTTGTGTTGTTTTTGCCACTGTTGATTAGAGTAATTCAGTTCTTAAAAACAAAACAAACAAAAAAAAAAAACTTTAGTGGTTAGAGTGTTGCATTCGCGATCACAAGATCGTTAGTTCGATTTCGGAATCGAGTGGTGTCCTGCGTTCTTGAGTATTCTTGACTGTTGTGTTCATTTCCCGTTGCTATGGTGCTGCTTGAGGACTGACATGTCAAAGAAGACAGCCAAGGTTGTCTCTGCTTGTCGTAAAATGGTGACTAAGAGAGGTTGAGTAAGAATTTGCACTTGGACTTCGTAAAACCCTCACCAGCAACGACTTCCGAAGCAGACTCATGGGTTGAAGAGTTGTCGCCTGAGCGGTGCAAAGGTGCCGTACCCTATGATACAGAGCATGCCCCATATTACTAATACTATTATTTAGCTGTAGATACAATTAGGCATTCCATAGACTGGTATTCAGGTGACACTATAGAAATATGCTACGAAAAAACAAAAACAAAAATCACCCAGAAAGCTTTTTCTTTTCTTGCAACTTATTTCTGTCACTGCTTTATACATTTCCTTTCGATTAAAAAACGAAATTATTTATTTATTTATTTATTTTTAGAATATGTCTGTCCATAAAATCTACCTAGCTATATATGTAAAACAACCTCGACTTGCATGGCCTGAAATTATGAACCAATTATCTATGTATTATAACTACCTTTTCCCAATTATTTATCACAGTTACTAAACACTTAAACACCGAAATCAATTATCTTTTCCAGGATTACAGATATTTAACTAATGATTACTAATTTGTACATAAAAATGCACAATTATCATGGAAAAGGTCTCACCTGTCCACTTAGGAGGATCAATTGTCTAGATAATGAACAAAACCGTTATCTAAAAGATTATAGTAATCTATCAAAATCCCAATTATCAAAATAAGACAATTATTTATATAATACAAACAATAATCCGTCAAATATTGCAGTAAAGAATCGTTTAAACACTCTGCATTCTTGCTTTAATTGTTTGAAAGTCCTTCCTATGAACGTTAAAAATATTTTATTTATTTCTCCTGATTAGTCTTTCCTGAATATATCTTTTATCTTTTACTTGTATCGGCCATGCTGGGGCACCGCCTTTTTAAGTCTGGTACTCCTCTCGGAGAAGTTTGCTGAACCGCTAGTTTACGGTTAATGTTAATCAGTAGAAATTTAAAAAAATATTATATATTCATATATAATTTACATATGTATATATGTATTTTTTATAGTTTTACGCGTTTCAGTCCAAAGGGTGAGGCTATGCTAGGGCACCGCCAGTATATATATATATATATATAT
>NC_068981.1:179732419-179735234 GCF_001194135.2 Octopus bimaculoides | reverse complement strand
ATATATATACACACACACATGTATCAGTTCGTACACATATATGTATATATACAATATATACATACAGACTTTGCTTTACTCGAGAATCTGAGTGAAGCGAAAGTTTTTGTTGTTCTATTAGCCTATTACTTTGGATTTTCTCCATTGTGTTGCCGTTTCTCTGACATGAATAGACTATATAGTGAATAAAAACATTCACTATTCCAGAGTAGAGGGTTATTGACACGAATAGCTAAATTTACAAACCGACTTTACACTAGGGTTAGTAGTAGAAAATCACAAAGAAGGAAAGCTAAGAAGTGCACACACACACACACACACACACACACGCAAAGTCTGGCTTCGAGCAGTGAGAAGGTGATGAGGAAAAAGAATGGAAAAATTGTAATAGAGAAGGGAGAGAGAAAGGTAGAAAGGAAGAAAGACAGAAAAAGTAAAGGTAGTGTATTATAGAGGAATGGAGACAGAAAAAATACTAAGAGTGGTCCACTATCGTCTTGACAATATACATAAAACGCAAACAAATATTTCTCCTTGATTACGTGCGTGTGTTCATGTGACTCTGTGTGTGTGCGTTTGCGTTTGTGTGTGCTTTAATGAGAGTGAAATAATGGACCTCATTTTCTTTTTTCTCATTCTCTCTCTCTCCATTTCTCTATTCACCTCTTTCTTTCTCTCTTTCCTTCCTTTTTTCGTTCTTGTCCTTTGTGAACGTGGCACGCGATCAACCTGAACCAAGATCAATAAAGTGTGATGCTGTCATTAGCAGAAAGCAGAAAAAGTGCAAGAGAGGCATAGATCAGTGAAGCCTAAAAAAAAATTTCAGAAAAAAAAAAAACACATTAAAAATTATTTTTAAAATGGAAATAGAAAATTCGTAATTTTATCGTCCTTGGAAGGATGAAAAGCAAAGCTGAGCGCAGCAGAATTTGAACTTTACATTTTGAGTTCAAATTCCACCGAGGTCAAATTTGCCAGCCAATCAAATAACGTTGTCAATTTTATCAACTAAACCAGTTAAGTTAGTGATGTGGTTCTGCAAGCTTAGTTCAAAATTTTAAGACGCTGAAGTATAAAAATGCAGGTAAATTTTCTAAATTTTAGAATAGTTTCCATATTTGCAGGGTTAGCCTTATATTTAAGCCACATTTTAAACATGAACTACATGTAATATTCTCTCCAGTCAACCTGAAATTCAGAACATTGGTCAACAAAGCAGCATCTGTCACATCATTAAACAACTAATTTCTTGTGATTAATGTTATTCGTTTAATGCTGTGTTTTTAAACCACTTTTTCTTTTTATGGACCCCTTTGGTTACTATTTTATTCTGGTGGCCCCTCGTAGCCGTTGATATTTAAAAGCTAGTGTTATAGATACTCCTTTCACGATTTCTGTTTTGTTGTCCACACATTCACTTGTATAACACTGTATAAAGTTAGATAAGGAAACCTCGCTTTATTTTGCAATCGATACATCTGTTTGTTGTTGTTGGCACTCCGTCGCTTACGACGTCGAGGATTCCAGTTGATCCGATCAACGGAACAGCCTGCTCGTGAAATTAACGTGCAAGTGGCTGAGCATTCCACAGATACGTGTACCCTTAACATAGTTCTTGGGGATATTCAGCGTGACACAGAGTGTGACAAGGCTGACCCTTTGAATTACAGGCACAACAAACACAGGAAGTAAGAGTGAGAGAAAGTTCTGGTGAAAGAGTACAGCATGGTTCGCCACCATCCCCTGCCGGAGCCTCGTGGAGCTTTAGGTGTTTTCGCTCAATAAACACTCTGGGAATCGAAACCGCGATCCTATGACCGCGAGTCTGCTGCCCTAACCACTGGACCATTGCGCCTCCACAATCAATACATCTAAATCAATTATATTTGTTATGGATCCTTAAAATATTACTGTGGATTCTCAGTTTACTATATTGTTTCCCTGGACACCCCAAAATCTTATATGGATTCCTATAGGTCATATAGACCTCGGTTGAGAACCACTGATTTCATAAAATATTTAGTTACATATTTTTTCGTTGAGAGACAAAGGGACAGAAAGAGAGATGAGGTGAAAAAAGAACGTTTGTTGTGAGTTACTAAAATCGGCTTGTCTTGTAGACAGACGTTTGAAACCTGGGATCAGAGGGAAAAGTTATACAAATAAAAGGGGGTCTCAGTACTGAACAAGTTAGTAATCCACGTCCATAATGCGTAACCTTGATCTCATGTTAGAAATAAACATTCCTTTTATCAATTATTTTCTGAGTAAAAGAAATTAGATATTAACATGTAAATTACACATTAACATGTAAATTAGACATTAACACACGAATATATATATAAGGCCCAGGTCTGTTCTAGCCCAGAACGGTAATACATGTAAGGGTCCCACCAATGGGTTAACCAGATTTTTCAGTGGAAAAGGATGGTCCCTTACTTTTAACAAAGCCGTTGAGAAAGCTCTTCTAAGAGAAAAGTACTCTCACATAAAACTTACAGTCAAAATAGTATCAGTCATCTCGTAATTCTTTTCGCTGGCAGGCGACCGTGTGAGTGGCAAATGTGTTGCACAAGATTTTTTCACCTCAATTCAAGGACGTAAAAATGTCTCACTATCGTTTCTGAGACGGATACCATCTGAAAAGAGGAGGCAATTATATAGAGAGATGCATAAAATGAGTACCAAGCATAAAAAATGTACCAAGTCGATCGACTATAAATTCTTCAAGGCAATGCCCCAGTATGGCCGCAGTCTATTAACTGAGAAAAATAAAAGATAAAAGATAAACACACACATATATTTATATGCATAT
>NC_068981.1:179730735-179731699 GCF_001194135.2 Octopus bimaculoides | reverse complement strand
ATATATGTATGTATGTATGTATGTATGTATCTATCTATCTATCTATCTATCTATCTATCTGTCTGTCTGTCTATTTCCATATTCATGTATGTAGCAGGCTTTAATAAAATAAGATTTTAGTTGTTTCTCATTTTAAGATCCAAATAACCTCCACACCTCATCTTACCTCAATTTTCTCGACTCATGTCAGGTAGATGTCGTTTAGAAAGCAGTTTATATTTCTGCTCAATCTTTTTGAACACTTCCAAGGTCATTCACTTATTTCTTTTTTTATGACATAATAACAATTCAATAATTACATAAGAGATTCTCAATCATACGGCTTAATTTAATTCACATCTCTCTATGGGGAACTTACTTATCTCCAATTTTCAATGCATTTTCCTGCACCATTTCATAATTGTAGACTGTAAATTATAAACCCCCACTGCTACTCACGAAAAACCACTAAACTGACGAATCATTTCCATTCCACATGTTAAAGAATATGCGTTCTTTCGACGTTATATTTTAGATAGCGAAAACCCCTGCCGATTGTATTATTTCCAGATGTCTGCTAAATTCGTCGGATGACGCCTAGTAAATCGACTTACTGCAATCTGTTCCTTTCGTAATTCGACATCAAACCAACGACACTGATGGCGCTAAAAGTATTTCATTTCAAATATGCGTTCATATTAGATCAACCTGCTCTCTTTGTTCAGAATCTATTGTCTTTTCAGCAGGCGTTTAAACAACATTGCTAACAATGTTCTCTACACACTTTTGTACCTATACAGGGATATGCATATGTAAGATGAGGTATATATATATATATATATATATATATATATATATATATCTTTTACTCTTTTTTTTTTACTCTTTTACTTGTTTCAGTAATTTGACTGCGGCCATGCTGGAGCACCGCCTTTAGTCGAGCAAATCGACCCCGGGGCTTATTCTTTGTAAGCCTAGTACTTAT
>NC_068981.1:179729462-179729763 GCF_001194135.2 Octopus bimaculoides | reverse complement strand
ATATATATATATATATATATATATATAGGCGACGGGCTTCTTCCACTTTCGTCTACCAAACTCACTCACAAGTCTTCAGTTGGCCCGAGGCTTTAGTAGAAGATACTGTCCCAAGGTTCTACGCAGTGGGACTAAAACCGGGGTCATGTTGCTTGGAAGCAATAAAACAATCTCTACTCTCTCTGTCCTACTTCCTCTCTATCTCTTTCTCTCTTACTTATCCAATCTCTATCTCTCTCTGTATATATATATATATATATATGCGTGTGTGTGTTTGTGTGCGTGTGTGTGTGTGTGTGTG
>NC_068981.1:179729142-179729365 GCF_001194135.2 Octopus bimaculoides | reverse complement strand
GTGTGTGTGTGTGTGTGTGTGTGTGTGTGTGTGATGGTATTAAACAGACATTCCTATGGTGTTGTACATTGCTGGTCACCATGTGTTTTGCAACATTTTAGCTTTCGAATGATGCCACCTCTCTTGTTAGGCAAGAAAGTCAACATTCCCTCTGATTGACAGGCTAGTCTGTCACAGGGTTATCTATCTATCTATCTATCTATCTATCTATCTATCTATCTAT
>NC_068981.1:179728093-179729132 GCF_001194135.2 Octopus bimaculoides | reverse complement strand
ATATATATATATATGTATGTATGTATATATGTATGTATGCATGTATGTATAAGTACAAACACCAGACGCTTGTGTGGGTGATGTGCACGTGGTAATTTTCTGTTTTCGTTAC
The DNA here is from genome assembly GCF_001194135.2 of Octopus bimaculoides. Classification (NCBI taxonomy): domain Eukaryota; kingdom Metazoa; phylum Mollusca; class Cephalopoda; order Octopoda; family Octopodidae; genus Octopus; species Octopus bimaculoides. Next base: position 179,729,020 of record NC_068981.1, on the reverse strand, counting down.
AATTATGGGTTATGTTCCACATTACACGAAGAATATCTAATTAGGTTCTTAACATTTACATCAGCATGCCACACAGCACACACATATGCACGTGTATGTTTGTGCATATATTTATATAAATATGTATGTATATATACGTATCTCTGTCTCTCTCTCTCTCTCTCTCTGTATATATATATATATATAAATATACATACAAACACACAGACACACACTCGCGCGCGCGCACACACACACACACACACATACACACACACACACACACACACACATATATATATATATATACGTACATATATAAATATATCGTAGTTAATAGACATCAGCCCTAAGACAGAACACAAATTAGTGATATAAAAGCCAGTTGATACTGCTTAGAATGTTGATGATGGTGATGATGATGATGATGATGATGATGATAATGGTGATGATGATGATGATGATGATGGTGATGGTGATGGTGATGATCATGATGACAAGGAAGATAAGCGCGTTGTTGCTGATTGTACACACATGCGCTCGTTCTCGCTGACGTACAGACAGACACACACATACACATATATGCGTTTCTGCAAGTCTGTAATTATGCGTGTGCATATCCGTCTGCAGCTCTATCAATAGGGTTATAGAATTTACGCAAATTTCTAAGAACTTTACATGACCAAATTATATATTTCCAGTATCATATTTCAGCGCCGAATATCTTTAGTCATATCTTCATCTCTATGACTATACGCATAAAGGAGTAATGAAATATAACTAAAAGCTTGTCCCTGAATCATTTTTATAAACAACGCTGGATTCTGAATCGTAAGGCAAAATCGTTGACAAATTTGCGAAACGTATGAACATTACAAATTGTATCTCCCACACGCTGCAGACAATATAATTTATGGAAACACGTACTGGCAAAACCATATATATATA
>NC_068981.1:179725786-179727352 GCF_001194135.2 Octopus bimaculoides | reverse complement strand
AACAATAAACCTTTATACTAAAGACACAAGGCGTGACATTTTATGGGGTGGGGTGGGGGGGGGGCAAGTGGATTATATCGACCCCAGTGTTTCACTGGTACTTGATTTATCGACCCCGAAAGGATGAAAGGCAAAGTAAATCTCGTCAGAATGTGAACTCAGGACGTAAAGACGGACGAAATACCGCTAAGTATATTGTCCGGCGTGCTAATAATTCTGCTAGCTTACCGCCTTCCTAATACTAATAATAATGATAATAGTAATCATAGTAGCAGCAGCAGCAGCAGCAGCAGCAGCAGCAGCAGCAGCAGCAGCAGCAGTAGTAGTAGTAGTAGTAGTAGTAGTAGTAGTAGTATTTTATTTTACATCTATACCTATGCTGGTATAGGTAAATGCATATATACATATATAGATTCACACACAAACACATACATACACATGAATAAGTATGTGTACATCTGTATTTGTATCGCTCTCTCTCTCTCTCCGTCCATGTACACAGACACACACGCATATATATATATATATATATATATATATATATATATATATATATACACACACATCATAAATCGAGATGAAAGAAATACTTTTTACGTCTAGAATCGTTGCAAAGGCGAATGCAAGAGCAGCTGGAAATAGCTTCAAATACAATTGCCCTTGGAAACTTAAGGTTTTCTATCAAAGGGTGGATCTGTGATAAGTAATTCCATAATATATGAGAGAAAATTCAAACAAGTTAAGGTTTGCTGATTTTGGTCTTCTCTTTGAAGAGATTTAGTAATCACGAGTCATGAGAAAAAGATATAAAATATATATGACTATATACATGCCTTCCAGCATGTGTATATTTCTGCCGTTTTAATGCAGGTTCTTATTTCTTATCTTGTGTACGATTTACAACACACGCGCACGCCGTTCATACGCTCACACACTAACACTCACATACACACATACATATACATATTCTTGCTCGAGCATGTATAGATGTGAACAAGTGTGTGAGTACACAATTACGATAGAAGTAGTTAAGAACTTATAGATATAAATGATGCATATTTACACATACATACGTATCGACAGATACCAATTTATATACACTTAAAATCTAAGTTACATATTATTGCAAAAGTCTTTACTATATATATATATCATCATGTTGAATGCTAATCCCTACGTATTTTCTTCTCTCCGTTTTTAATTTTCATTTCCTCTTCATTTTTTTTCCTGTCAACCCATTTCTCAGGAGACATTTGCCCAATGTGCCACGCAGTGGCGCTGAACGCGGAACTATGTAGTGGGGAAGCTTCTTATCACACAGCCATGGATTACTCTTTTGTTGACAACTGACAGACTTGTTCGATTTGTTGTTTGTTTTTTTTTTTTGTTTTTTTTTTTATACAGGAGACGAAACAGCTTTACAAGCTTCGGATCAGTTCCTATTTTAGCCATGACGGAAAAACAAATGAAATTTAGTTGCTATAGAATAAATACTTTAAATCATTTTATCGGGGATAAACTTGCTAATCCATTATGATTTTTGAATAAATTGATAATAATTGTGTG
>NC_068981.1:179711130-179725705 GCF_001194135.2 Octopus bimaculoides | reverse complement strand
TATATATATGGCCAAAGACACCAACACACACTCACACACACACATATATATATACATACACTATGTGTGTGTATGCATGCGTACTGACACGTTCACACATTCAGGGACAGTACATCAACGGTAGCGAGTGTTGGAAGATCAACTCGGCATTTGAAACAAACATTATTCGAATGTATGTGACATGACTGATGAATGTCCAGACTTTGAAGCATAGTAAAATTCTAATTTTCTCAAATTCATTACAGAGGCGTATAAAAATCAATACAAATAATGAGAGAAACATATGAATCGTAGGCAGTTTTATGTTTTCAGAATTTATTCACTTGCATCGGAATATTAAAATAAGAAACACGTTTTAATCTTTTTTTTCTAAAATATTTTCAAAGGAGTGTTCTTGCACTTTTCCTTTATTCTTCATTTTGTGCACGACCCTGAGTGCATTTTCATTTCATCTTCTGACTAGCGTAACGTTCTCCCTCCCTTCGGATCTGCTTCCATTACCATATGCTTAATATATTCAAAAATTCTGGAATCATCATTGAGATATTGAGATCTTTCTGTAGGTTCCGTCTCAGCTACATTTGTTCTCCTGTTTGGTCATCACTCTGACAAATATATGTATAAATATATATGAAGTTACATATAGTACATGTAATATACATGTATATATATATATATATATATATATATATATATATATGTATATGTATGTATACATGTATATATGTATGTATATATATGTATGTATATATATATATATATATACATGTATATTACATGTACTATATGTAACTTCATATATATTTATACATGTATATATATGTATATATATGCATATATATATATGTATATATGTAAATATGTATATATATGTATATGCATATATATATATGTATGTATATATATGTGTGTGTATGTATATATATATATATGTGTATATTTGTGTGATGGAAGACCAGCAGTTGCCCATGCATACCGGCCTCCCCTCTCCTCGCCACCAGTGTTATCCAAGGGAAAGGCAAAAGCCCATGCAGCTTGGCATCTGTGACGTCGCAACTCATTTCTACAGCTGAGTTAACTGGAGCAACGTGAAATAAAGTGTCTTGCTCAAGAACACAACACGCAGCCCGGTCCGGGATTCGAACTCACAACCTCGACGCTCTGACCACCGAGCCACGCGCCTTCACTGTGGTGCAATTTTGTTTGAGGTGATACAGTCAGATATAAAGTTTTTAAATACTGAGAAGGAAGTGAAGGAAATTTGAATATGAATTGTGGATTAAATAATAATCCACCGTGAAGGAAGTTGTAAAGCTATGCCTGATATTTTTGTAGACGTTGCCAAAAAGATGTTTTTTTTTTATTTACCTTTCTGTATAAGAGTTTGGATATAAGGTACGAAACTTAGAATGTCAAGTGTCGGATGGTCAGGTAAGTTTTCAAACATTTATAGTTGGCATGTTAATACAGCACATACAGGCAGAGAGGTTTGTTTGAAAAAATGACAGAACGTGGGAAGAGCGATTGTATTTCGCTGCTAAAATAAAACAGCATGAACTATACTTTACTTGAAGTAAGAGGAAACCTACATGGACAAGTTACAACTTAGTGTTCATGTGGAATATACGAATATCTCTCAGTCCTCCATATTCATCAATACAGGTAACTTAAAATATTTGGAACTAGATACGAAGGTTCTAAGGGGCAGTACGATCTCACAGTGCTATGAAAACTTTCTTGAAGCAATAATAGCATCAGTAATATAAGTAAAATACATTCGTTAATCAGAAATAAGTACTAAAATAATGTATGCAATATCACACCAATCTGCCACCAATGAAACAAATAAACATCAATTTACAATGTTTTTACCGAGAATATAAGCGCATTATTATTCACAAATGTGAGTTTCAGTGCAAGAATATAACCTTTCCACGACAATGAAAGAAAATCACATCTGTTGTAGAAGTCTTTTTATCCAGAATTTGCAAGGTGGAATTGATTTGATCAAGTAGTACCTGGAACATGTTTAATGTTGATAAATCTTAAGTTATTCATTTGGAAGCCTCAAATAGGAAGATTGCCGACGATGTGAAAATATCCTACTTTTGTCGAAAAGAAACAGGAAAAAACCCCCAAAAGACTTATATGATTCGGAGATGGTTGTCCATTCCTTAGAGAAGATGTAAGCTTTAATCTGCTACCTGGAGAACTCTGTTTGTGTGTGTGTACGTGTGTGCATGCATGTATATAATTTATTTATTTATTTATGTGTTTCAGCCAAGTGGCTGCGGTCATGCTGGTGCACCAATACAAACACTTACCTGTTAATGCTTAATTTCCATAGAACTAAGCCTATAAAGACTGAAAGTTAAAATAACACCCACAGTTTAATTGTATTGAACTTAAAATTTAAAATGTCATCAATTGCATGATTAAATATGGCGAAATATTTTAATAGCCACTCAAACTGGACAGCAGATGACGTGTCGAACTTTTGCTTGATTGAGTGTAGCGAAATATATGCCACTTATCTCTTTATTAGGCAGACATAACTTATTAATAGAAAACTTGTACACTAATGAATTATATAAGATTAATGCTGTCTTATGTGAATGGTGTACCAGATTCACAGATGAATTGTTTACCACTTGAACATATTTGCTATTAATTACACCTAATAGTTGTATCATTTGTAGCATGAGTAAAGGTGTTATTTAGAATTTAGATATGCTCCAACTTAACTTAATAAAAAGAAAACATTAACACGCTTTCTCGTATACGTCTTGATGTATTAGCAAACATTTCGTCAGTATCTATACAAACTGTTAGCTATGGTACGTTTAACACAAAAATAGCCTTCTTGTATTTACGCTCTTACAGCGCTTAACACTTATAGTAACAATTAAAAGAACAAAGGAACTACATGACAGAAAGAAAATACAAATCAATAGCAGCAAAACATTAAAACAACAATAAAGACATTTTTCTTTAGAAAGACAAATAAGAGAAAGCAAAATAACAAAACAATGCAAACGAAGCAAAACAAACAAACAAAAAAAGAAGTAGCAGTGATGTTTTTTCATGATGTTAGACAGAAATAGATGAGTAAATAAATATCTGCCTGTAAATATTTTCCATCAAAGAGAAACAACTAAATACTTTGGTCCTGGAAGTTGGTTGAACGATCAGAAGCAATAAAGACGATTCAGCCGATGAGAGTGGAATTGTAGATGACAGTTAATAATTCATCGTTTGTTTAATTGTTATTCTATTATATGTCCTGCTAATTTTCAGCTCAAGCTACTTCACAGTAATTCATAGGCACGTATTGGTAATTAAAACGAGCAGCACTCAGCATTCTTTTTCTTTCTTTAGAGTGGCCGAGTGTTTTTAGAGTAGTCGCTGTCCAAGTAAGACCAAACAAGTTCGAAATCACGTGATCTCGTGGTCTCAGTGTTGGAGGTAACAGAGATTTATCTCCCCGCTAGCAATATAAAAAGAGTGCATTTTACACCAAAAAGGCAATACGAGAGTTTTTCTCGTGCTAACAACCGCAGCAAAGTTTGTTTTGATACAACATCCTCAGTCTCATTTACCTCTCTGAATTATTTCCCATTTTAAAAACAAGATCACCAATTTTGACGAGTAGTGGTTACTCGTTTAAACTGACATTAGTTCTTGACTGGCGCCTCATTCTGTCGATCTCCTGCAGATGAAAAGTGAAAAGAAGAAAATAAATGACTAAGTTAGCCTCAAAAAGATTCGAACTCACAATACTGTGGAGTATTTTACCGATGTTCTAACGCCTCAGACAATCAACCATCCAAGAGCGATAAACAGAATGACGTTGTGGTATTAGTTACAACAACGTACTTTCTATGTTCAAACCCCACCGATAACGATTTACATTTTGACCATTCTGGGGGCCGTAAATAAAATACTAACGTTGGACGGTACATTTAATCAGTTGCGCGGATTGACACTATCTTCTGGCACTTTGGGTCCCACTTTAATGGAGCCCACTTCATTGTAAGTATTTCGGTTATTACTCCGGTCCGAGGGACACTCTAAACTTTTATGTTTTACATGTTTCAGTCATCGGGCAGCAGCCATGCTGGGACACCGCCTTGAAGAAGTTTTACTTGAATGAATAGATCCCAGTACTTATATGTTTTCTAAAGCCTGGTATTTATTCTATCGGCACTTTGGCCGAACCGCTAGATTACAGGGACGTAAAGTCATTAACGCCGGTTGTCAAGCGGTGGTAGGAAACAGAGACAGAAAGACACACACACACATACACACACACATACACACACACACACACACACACACACACACACACACACACATATATATATATATATATATATATATATATATATATATATATATATATATATATACATATATTGAATATATGTATATACATGATGGGCTTCTTTCAGAATCCACTCACAAAGCTTTGGTCAGCCCGAGGATAGAGTAGAAGACGCCCAAGGTGCCAACTGTATGACTGAACACAGAACCATGTGTTTGGCTGGCAAGTTTCTTACCACACAACCAAACCTGCACCCATCCTCCAAGTAGTTTTGAAAGCCCTGAAAATAGGATATTTTGAAAACGATGACTTTAAAAATATGCACTGTCTCTATTTAGTCGTCTTACGCACCTTCTCCGATTCGGAGCATTGTGCCTTTGTTAGAAATGAGTTTTATTATTGTCGTGACGTGATTTTGGAAAGAAATAATTTAATCCCTCTCTATATTTATTTAACCAAGTGATTTCCATAGGGTTACGGCCATTTAGCATGTTACCTGATGCAGTTTTAGTTTCAGTATGCGTAATTTATTGCACACACACACATACACAAACACACACACACACACACACACACACACACACACACACACACACACACACACACACACACACACACACACACACACACACACACACACACACACACACACACACACGTGCACTTCTTCTGTCAACTGCAACTGCCCTGTTCTTACTTTCCTGAATGGGAGGTTGCTGTGCAGTTAAAGTGAATTTCAGCATTAACACGTACAGTGTCAACTCCAAACATTTTGCCTTTATATAACTACTGAATATCTGACTCACTCTCCACTGTTTGTTTCCAATCAAGGTTTGATTAATTAGATTTCGGGGTTGGCTGCTTTCCCTTTCTTGGCTAGAATACATAATTGAAATAATATTTTTCTATCTGATCACGGGTATAATTTCAGTCAGTTTAAAAGTCTTGCATCACTACCTTACGTTAGTTTCTACTTAACTGGTTTTGCTTTTAGGCAGAAGGCAACCATTGGTATTTCCCTCCTTACACCCTCACCCATCGTCACTCTTGAACATTAACTCTTACTTCACCTGTTCTGGACTAAATGTTAAAAGTACACTCCCACCCTCTCTTAAAACCATTCAGTTTCCTTATTCTCACAGTGATGACACCGTATGATTTGTAATCGCAGTAATGAGGCGTTGCATTATTCACGAAGTGTTATTTTAAAACGGTAAGAAATCCAATCAGAAATCATCCGAGGCGTGGCTCTTGCTCGTTGAAAACTTTTTATCAAGTCGACATGTATAATAGACAGTTTTATTGATATTAAGTGTTGCACTTACTCTGCAATACTGCATACTTTAAGTTTTGAAGTGCTGTTAATAAAGATACGTTTGCCCACTCATTAATACTTTATCGTTTGTATGCGTGCGGCAAAGGACGTTGTTCCACTTGCCAGATGTCATTTATGCTTATCAAGCCAATAGACCTACTAGACATTTTTATTTATTTGAAGTACTATACTTAACTATATAATATATTGTATAGCTAATAGAGTGCATTGTTTAATGTCGTATTTACGGCTTTGCTGAGAAATCTTAGTCATTTTCTACCGGACCAACGTTCTTAATAATGAGTAAAGACATTTGCAAGGATAATCATACCAACAATTTTTTTTTAACGAAAGGTTCAGATTTAACAAAACTCTTGTTCGTTACTCTTTATTTCAAGAATCCTGCCCGCAGTTAAAATGTTCGTTTAGTTTCTCAACTCGTGGTTACGGGTACGAGTCCACTAGATGGCGTATTGGAACATTACTATTATTATTATTACTCTTTACTCTCTTTTACTCTTTTACTTGTTTCAGTCATTTGACTGCGGCCATGCTGGAGCACCGCCTTTAGTCGAGCAAATCGACACCAGGACTTATTCTTTGGAAGCCTAGTACTTATTCGATCGGTCTCTTTTGCTGAACCGTTAAGATACGGGGACGTAAACACACCAGCATCGGTTGTCAAGCGATGTTGGGGGGACAAACACAGACACACAAACACACACACACACACACACACATATATATATATATACATATACATATATATACGTCGGGCTTCTTTCAGTTTTCGTCTAGCAAATCCACTCAAAAGGCTTTGGTCGGCCCGAGGCTATAGTAGAAGACACTTGCCCAAGGTGCCACGCAGTGGGACTGATCCCGGAACCATGTGGTTCATAAGCAAGCTACTTACCACACAGCCACTCCTACGCCTATATTACTTTTTTTTGTATCATATTCTTGGCTTGATCAATTCTTTGTAAACGAGATTTTGGTAGAGAAGAAGTGTGAGGAAACCATTTGTTCGGACATTCATGTTCTTAGTTGATAGACTTAATCTCTTTTGGTTTAACTGCAGCACCTGGTTTTAGGAAAACTTGTGCAGCGTCGATTCCACGCCAAGTCTTTGACCTGAAGATAAGATTTTTCTTCCTCCCGCGCGTTTCGGGTGTTGTGAAAATGGTCGTAGGTGCTGTTATTCCTCTGCTGACTAAGAGATAAAAGGAAAACAAAACGAAATAACTCAATCATTGCAAATGTTAATCCTTCTTGTATCAGCAAAATTAGGAAAATCCAAGACTGGTACAAGAACATATATTAAACTGATCTAAGTCTATTACGGATTATATAGCAGAAAATGATAAATATTCACCATGACTATAGTTGTGTATGTTGTTTGTCGGGTTGAGAGTAGTCCCCGGAATTGGAAACTCCTATCTCTTTATTCCATATATTCCCCGGTGTCTCCAGCAGCAACAGCATCACCACCACCGCCGCTACCGCCGCCGTTGCCGCCACCAACCTCATCGGTACCATCACCAACAACAAAGCAAGAAAACGACAAAAACAACAAACACCATACAGATACTCCCTCCCATCAACACCACCACAACAACCACCAAAACCAGCGTCATCAGTACCACCACCAACAACAACAAAACGACTTCATTTAAGGCGGTTAGCTGGCAGAAACGTTAGAACGCCGGGCGAAATGCTTAGCGGTATTTCGTTTTTCTTTACGTTCTGAGTCCAAATTCCGCCGAAGTTGACTTTGCCTTTCATCCTTTCGGGGTCGATAAATTAAGTACCAGTTACGCACTGGGGTCGATATAATAGACTTAATTTCTTTGTCTGTCCTTGTTTGTCCCATCTATGTTTAGCACTTTGTGGGCAATAAAGAAATTAGAAACGTTAGCACGCCGGGCGAAATGCTAATCGGTATTTCGCCTCTCTTTGCGTTCTTTTATTCTATTATTGAAACGACTTCATTTAAGTATCTTGTTAGAACACCGAATACTCCATTATTAACCTTGAGAGTTCCTCTCATCTAGACGCTTGGTGCCTAAAAGTTCACACACAGATCGGAATGATGCCCATGTCAATTTGAATATAAAGATCACCTTTTGGTATTAATACTGATTCCGTTGCTAATAATCAATGACTATTTGCGACATCAGTGTCTCAAAAGGTACTGGTATTCTATATATCGTAGCAGCGAGATTTAACTGGCACGGGGACGCTTCCCCCTGATGATTTCCAGTAGAATGAAATTACGTGATATGGATATTCCGGCGGCCCTGACAGACGATTCTCGTCTGCTACGATCCATGCGTGTGCTTTTATGCACCAAGCATCTATGTGAGAAGTTCTCTCATGGCTAATAATTTAGTGTTCTGATTTCTAACAAGACATCCATATTAAGTTGGATATAAAGATTACCTAATGGTCTTCAATTCTCAGGCGACCATATTACAGAAACACAAGGTTATATACTAATTTCCTTAATTTATGTATTTTGCTTTCATCCTAAATGATTTTAATTCAAATACTGCCAATGTCAAATTTGGTCTTTATCGTCCTGTAGCCATTGATGTAGCCTTGTAATGGTAAACAGAAATTACTTACTTGCTTAAGCGTTTCCCTCCCTATGGAACATAGCCCATCAACGATCCCCCCCTGTTCTGACTTTGGGCTGTCTTTTCTGCTTCTCTTCAGTTGGATGTTCTCATCTTCAGATCCATCTAAGTGACTCGCCTTCTGCTATTTTAGGATGTCCTCCCTTCTGCCGCCTTTCTGGCTTCCAGATCAGGGTCTGAAGTGTAATGCCAGATGTTGGTTTTTGCTTCTCTCCTGTTGGCTCTTGTCATCGACCCACTCTCCTGTTTACAATCCATTATCGCCCCACTCTTCTTCAACGCCCCCTAAACCTTTTCACCCCACCCCCAAGGGGTCAGTACCGCCCACTATGGGAAACCCTGTTTTAGCCCATCCAGAATGGAAATCCCTACCAGGAGCATGCACTCCGTTCGCATAACTCGTGGTGATATTGAGCTTACTGAGGCTCACAAGCTCTCTCAACGCAACAAGGATTGGACTTTGTCGGGGTTAATAGGAATTAGTGTTACTAAATTCTGATGCCACCGGTTACAGTCGAAACATTCAACATTTTCCGCCTACTTCAATATCTGCTTTGAATCTTCTCATAGTTTTCCTAGTCCTTATCGTCCTATTTATATTCTATCCTTCTGGTTTTGATTACATATACTAATACAACACCATTGTAAAGAATGATTGAATCGACTTTACTCTAACATATAATTAGACATTTGTTTAGTTAAGAAAGAAATCAATACATATTGATTTTTTGATAATGTTTAGAATTATCAGCAGAGCAGGAAAGAGGTAGATTAAATGCTTAGCGTAACTGCGTTCAATACAAGATTCAACATTTATAGTTTATACCACTAAGTACTGGGTAAAATAAGCTTCAACGATATCTTTTATCTCTTTTACCGGGACTGTGGCCATGCTGGAGTACCTCCTTAATGTGTTAATTCAAACACATCGAGCCAAGCGCTTATTTTTGATAAGGCTAGTACTCGTTCTATCGGTTTCTTTTACCAAACTACTAGATTGCAGGTCATAAACAAACCAACAAATGTTGTCAAGCGGGAGTGTAGTGCAAAAACATAAACACGAAGACATATATATATATCATGTTTATAGATTATACCTTATAAATATATGCACATACATACACACATAAACATATGTACATACATATATATATATATATATGTGTGTGTGTATATATACATATATAAATGCACATACACACACATACACACATATATATAGTTGAAATTTACAGAAAAACAAAAGACGAAGACAGGTGTATAAACAACGTATAGGATATATATATATATATATATATATATATATATATATATATATATATATATACGATGGGCTTCCACACACTTTCCGCTTAACAAATTAACTTTCAGTGCCCGGGTCTATTGTAGATGACAATTTTCCAAGGTGCCTTCCAGAAAATACCTGGCTGCAAAATAAGCTTCTTATCCACACAGCTATTCCTGCACCCATAATATACATACATACTTATGTGTGTGTGTGCGTGTCTGTGTGTGTGTGTTTATAGTGGGATGGACCAATGATCATAAGCGCTGGCTTTTAGCCCGAAGTTGGCTCTTTTCGATAACATAGATGATCTTGCTGTTTTTAAGTTACATGTCATTTTGGTGGGATCCAAATCATTTTTGACGGCAGGAAACCCTGTAAATACAGGCGACCATTTTGAAGTTACCTACTGAACCGTGCAAATACACTCCTAAGAGTTCTTCTTGATCTGAGGAGAAAATATTGGATTAAATAGTTATCAACTGGTATTCATCCCAAAGTTACAGTAATGGACATTGTTAAAGAGTAGATGAAGATCTGTAATATCAACATGGTATGTTCATGCATACAGCTCAATTGATTTTGCTCAGCTTAGACAGCATATATAAAAGAAACAGGAATATCATAACAAACCTTATTCTCGGCTCCTAAGACATTGAGTCATTATAGTATTTTCGTTATACTTGATGGCTTTTAGTACGTCTTATAATATAGAATTTGTTATCAATTGAAGAAGACCAGAGTAATTTAGTCAAAGCTTTTGAAGTCTTCCAGTATGTCTACTTACGAGATCGCATTCTATTCCTGGATACAGTGTACGAAAGTTGAAAGCTTTAGAGAAAACAACGAAAATATCAATATTAGTATTAATATCATTTAACAGAAGTGATCATTTGATATTTTATAGATATTGCATAATATGGTTTGGTGAGAACCTTTGTAAGCAATTCTAATCGTATGCTTTATACCACGTGTTATTCTTTCCTCTGGAAATCGGTTTAGATTAAAATAGACATGGAAAGAGAAAGAGAAGACAGACAGACAGACAGAGACAGAAACAGAGATACAGAGACAGAGCGACAGAGAGCCAGAGACAGTCATACAGAGTGAGAGTGTGAGTGAGAGTGAGAGTGAGAGAGAGAGAGACAGGTAGTTAGTAAGAGAAAGATATGAAAAGTAAATAATGAAGGTTGTTCTTGTCTGAGACATCCAGAATTGCCCTTCCAAAATTGGATAGGCATGCGCGTAACAGTACAGATGGAATCAATTATACTTATCTACATTTCCAAATGCTCCATTAATCAATTTTGGAGTCACTGTATATTATACATGAATTCAGATATAATTACCATGAACGTTCTTGTTCATATAAAGTGAATCCCTGATATTGGCATTTTACTTTTTTAATTGTAAGATAAAGGTTTTTATTAATTATTAACTATCAACAAGTTATTTAACAGTACAAAATGGCAAATGCTGTTAGTAATTGCAATCAATAATTCTCTACACCAACGTTATCTGTAGTGCTGCTAGTTTATGAGAAATACTCGGAATTTCTCCAAAGTTTACGATAAAGTTAATAAAGCTTATGATAATCTTATCACCATTTAGCATTTATTCTACATTATTAATGGCGTACATCAGTATAGCGAAATTGAATCACAAGCCATCGATTAAAGATGTTTGCTTATCCTTTCAGAAGTTACGTTATAAATACTATATAAATCAAACCGATCAATACGTCGTCCAAGAGATCTCATCAAAACTTCATCGATAATTTAAAACAAATAGATATTTAAATCTTGGGCAATTATTTATCTTTTCGGTCTGCAAAGTTAACGTTTCATTCACTAGCATATCAAATTGTACTCAAAAGTAAGAAAGCTTATGTGAGCCATCTCCCGTTTTATTAGCAAATATTAACCGAAGAATGGAAATATGCCACATTCTATCCCTTCCGGTGTTGTTTGGTCTTGTGAATACGCAAGCAATAATACATTTTTTATTCAAATGTACTCACACTAACCAGCTATCTAATTTTAATAGTCCCAAACTTAAAGGCTTCCTTAAGTTCTTCACTGAAAAAGAAGCCAAATGTTCCGTCCCTAAATTTCTGAATCAAGTTGCCAACTATTTATTTTCTATGTTCCATTATCTCTATATTCACATTTTCATTTGATTTAATGTAAGAGATTACTCTCATAGCCATAGACACTGACTCTCAAAGGTACACAATTTTGCACACTCGCACACAAATACAAACTCACTCGCATACTTATATATATATGCAGAAACATATTGATTAAAGGGAAAGCACACACGTACATAGAGGTATGCTTGTAAATAAATACTTAACTATGTATAGACTCTTAAATTCATAGTCACGTGTATATGAAAGACTAAGTCTTAAACACATAAGTACAGACAAACATATGCATATATACACATTTCTGCATACTTGTACTAACACATACGCATGCATACATAGAAAACCTTAAACCATGCATACACAAATATATGCTAGAATGTGTGTATGAACATATGTATACATGAACATATGAAAACATACATAATACATAGAGAAACACACACACACACACACACACACACACACACACACACACACACACACATATATATATATGAGAAAACTTATAAATATAAATATATATAGATATGTTCAGGTGAATATTCAAATCTTTTTCTCTCTTAAGCTCCTATACACCTACATTCCGACATATATATACACATACATACATTTTGGCTTTAATTCCTTGAAGATAGGAAAAGAATTGATTTTTTTTACTTACATTTTAACGTGCTTCAGAATGAGAAATTATAGATTTGTTTCCTTTAAATCTATGAATACTTATAGACAATGCTTCTTTCTGTGACTCTAGGCAAACAAACACTAGCACCTCCACCATAACCGCTGCAATAATCTGTTCATATGACTGTTGAACAGATATTACGAATTTACGGAAGTTTATTTTTGGGCCCAGAAAAATGTCTCCAGGCTAAGGGTACTTTTTTTTATCATTATTCATCAAATCAAGATACAAAATAGACGAAGGAAGGTTGTGCTTGCTGATACAAATTCATTGTACGACAATGACATCTTCTGCAAGAAGGAAAATCAAGATGAAGAAATAGAATAACCACATCAAATGAAAGGATGTGTCGTTGAAAATGAGAAAGGACTAGGTGGGTGGGTAATAAAATGTTGAATGAGTACAGAAAGTAAATAGAAGAACAGCGAGGAAGATGATAATGATAAAAAAAAAAAAGCAATGAAAGAAAATCCTCACAAATGTTGTAAAGTGGTGAGAGGAGGGAACAGACATAGTAGCTTCATGAATGTTAAATCACTGAGTGACTGGAAACTAAAGTAAGTTTAACAGTTTTCATAGTTTTATTAAATAATTCTAGCAACTGGTGTATGATGACCCTCCATCACATTTGCCATCAATCTTCCTTATCAGTTATCTGAATATGGCAAAGCTTTCTGCTGAAGTAAAATAGAAAAATTAAATAATAACAACGACAACAACAACAGCAATAACAATAATAACATTATTATTATTATTATTATTATTATTATTATTATTATTATTATCATTATCATCATCATCATCATTATCATCATCATCATCATCATCATCATCATCATCATCATCATCATCACCATCACCATCATCATCACCATCACCATCATCATCATCATCATCATCATCATCATCATCATCATCATTATTATTATTATTATTATTATTATTATTATTATTATTATTATTTTTGTTTTGTTTTGTTGCTAGACTAATCAACATAGCAGTGGGGATTTCTATGGTTACTATCAGAGTATGATTTGATTTGCTTATTTATTTATGTGAAGAAGTATTTACTGTACGCACGAACAGAAATGTAAGACAGATACATATAACACAACTACATGCATAAAATTTCAGAAAGACAGTGGCATATACACTACACAAGTGTGTTTGATTAAATTTTAGATTTTTATGCAGTTTATATGCGAACGTATTCTATTAAACACTTTACATTACTTTTTATCCCGAGAAACAGTGTGGTGCTTTTGTTTGATGATGAAATAATTTGAATTTGTTTATTTAAAGTTGGGACAATTTTATAAAACATCTTTGAAGGAATGCCAGCGCAAGCTTAGTGAGTTGAGGTTTGCGTCATTAATACACTGTACTAGTGTTACTTCTCTTTTAAGTAATATATCTCGAAGACACACCAGAGAATTGAATACAACTCAACAATGTTTATTTGTACTGAAGCAACTCCCAGTGCACGGAATACCAGCAGTTTATTCGCCAAACCATGTTGGCACAGTAGGCTTTATTTTATTTTACCTAATCATGACAAAGGTCGAGATACAGTGGAATACTGTAGGGAAAAGTAATAACATCACAACATCTACTTACCTCACCAACTAAATAAGGAAGAAATCAAATTACATTATTATTGTGCAGCACTCAGACTGGTTTCGTACCACATGTGATGGATAAATGATCCAACTGTACATTTTTGGTAATGGGAATAAGAAATTTTTCAGCTAAAAATCTTATAATCATTTCGTTTCGTAGAATCGAAATCGTTAAACTAAGAGAAGACGGCTGTAGAATATCAAACTATTCTAGCACTATCTAAATAATTATTTTATGCTTTGTATTATGTCCACTTTGTATTATATGCAACAACACATATAAACACACACACACACACCAAGACACCCACATATACACGCACACGCAGGCGCACACACCATACACACATATATTGAAGGAAATGATTGTGCATCCTCCTATGAGAGGATGCACAGTATCCTTTATTCAATTTTGATTATCATAATGAAAGTAACGCGATCATAGTTATTTACCGTATATAAATCTCTCACAGTACGTATATAACTATACCCATATCATTTATCGATCTATCTCTCTGTCTCTTCATCTCTCTATCTATCTACCTGTCTATATATATATATATAT
>NC_068981.1:179709738-179710634 GCF_001194135.2 Octopus bimaculoides | reverse complement strand
ATATATAAAGATTTTAATATATTGACTGCAGAATTTTTAGACGAAGTGCATTTACCAAAGTCTTAGTTTACCATCTGTTCCAGGAATATAACCTATGTAGTTGTGATTATGAGCCGCACACTTTAAGCACAAGACCATCTATCTCCACACACACACACACACCACTCTCTCTCACACACACAGCACAACATACGCACACACACACACACACATTTACACATATCCATTTAGTGTTGAGTTGACTGTGGGCTGAATGAGTCATGAATATCATAACAGAATTTAATAATATTTTTATCTGGGTCTAGTCAGTCTCTTACTATGTTGGAGCTTCGCTTGCGTACTCATAGGGTCATATGACAAGTTATGGCAACAATTATACATGTGAATATATGCTCTTCACCGAGCGACGGTATTTTTCACCTATTGATATATAAAATAATTAACTACCTCAGCTTTCTTTTCATACTGAAATATCGAATTTCTCAGAGCAAGGTCAAAGCTTTGACAACTTACATGTAATCAATAAAAAAAAAAAATATCATATATTGTGATTTATTTGACTGAAGTTATATCGCTATTAGAGATTCTTAAAAATACTGAATTTATCATCAATGAAGCATTTCAAACTAATATATGCCTATAAACAGCATGACGTATTACATTTATATTTTGTTTTGTTTTGTTTTTTGCTGGGTTTTATTGCCATTCTCTCAAATGAATTTCATACGCGTTGCATTTTTCTGTCATACCAAATTCAGGATCATTTTAAACGATTTCTTGCGCACGCAACTGTTCCCAGGAATTTCAGGAATATATTCACCTTAGGAAACCAGCAGACTTCATTTACATTAGTCATTCACTCGCATATATTCATATTTATATATATATATATATAT
>NC_068981.1:179708130-179709209 GCF_001194135.2 Octopus bimaculoides | reverse complement strand
ATTCAGTATTCGAAAGAATCAGGTATTCAAACAGTAAAAGCACCAAGGTAAAGTCAAGTATAATACACCTCTGTAATGTCAATATATACTGACATATGCGTACTTACTAAAGCAAATATGAATTTGTCCTTCCAGTTATGCACGCATTTACAAGTAACTGACTGAATACAGAGCATGTCACTATGTTCGGTTCTGTGAGAAGTTCCAATTGTGAATTCTATTTGTAACGCTTTTGCTCATATCAATAATGAACACGTCTGAAACAGCTGTAGTGGCCTTGTGCGATGCATTTACTGCCAGGAACTTCACAGCATCCCTCATACACAAACCTCGTGTATATATATATATATATATATATATATATATATATATATATATGACATCTGTCATCCGATGTATTTATCTGTGCTGGTAAGTTATAAAATTATGAGATGTTACTGCCGTGATGTTTATTCGAAGAGATGAACAATATTTGTTTTCAAACATAGCGGACAACCGATATATGACGAACCGTATCCATTTCTGGTCAGACAGTGCCTTAGATGATAGCAGCATTCTGATGCGTTGTTATACTGAATATAGTTATTGTCTTTGAATTATGACCACAACCTTTTAAATCTGACAGGAAGAACAGACCTTTTTATACAACATCTTTATCGATTTTCCATAACCTGTCCATTATATGCCTAGTTGTTCTTTATTTATTGTCTCCATGCATCCTTGTCTCACTTTCTGCCTTTTCATTTACACACACACACTCTCTCTCTCTCTCTCTCTCACACACACACACACAGAGTCTCTCTTCCTCCCCCCCTCTCTCTCTCTCTCTCTCTCTCTCTCTCTCTCTCTCTCTCTCTCTCTCTCTTACTTTGTTGATCTTGCTGTAATCTTTGTGTATTTGACGTCAATATCAGATTGTCTGTGTGGTCTGTATATTCGTCGGGAATTTACGGCGCTCACTCGTTCCATCAAAAGTGGTTTGTAACCCCTAGCAGGGATCAGCTTACTGATTCTTATTCGTACGTAGCTCGTTTGCGTGACTTTTATCCAATCGACGGAAGAGAAAGTTCATTATACAC
>NC_068981.1:179705499-179707413 GCF_001194135.2 Octopus bimaculoides | reverse complement strand
ATATATATATATATATATATATATATACATATAAATATGCATACATATACACATATATACTTATACATATGCATATATATATATATATACACATACATAAATATTTAAAAAAAAATATTCATGCAATGCATGCATACATATGTAACACGCACTTAGAAAGGAGAACACCGTGTGATAAAACCGATATTGACACGCATATATATGTACATTCATACACATTCCTTTTACCACATGCTTATACGTATTCTCGCATGCATATAGTATTAAACATGCTTCACGGTTACATCCTCATAGAATGGTTGGTTGTTATAAATTCTTTCATCTTAACATGCAAATCTATGAAGTCAAAGGAGCATAAATTACTTACGCTGGAAACACAAATATTCAAACAAACGCTTATTTTCCACCCAACAAATGCCTCGCTAGCACTCGTACCGTATGTATTTTGAATATTATTATTACGTCCTTATATATATATATATATATATATATATATATATATATATATATATATATATATATGTATGTATGTATACTTGTGTCAGTTAGTAGATTAGCTCGTATGACCTCATTGTGTCTATGTGTGTGTGTGTGTGTTAGAGGGAGAGAAAGAGAGAGAGAGAGAGAATGCATACGTATGTAGAAAAATATGTATGCATACATACGTATATATATATATGTATTTTATACACATTCAATGCTCATACACATGCAGTTACATATGATATATATATATATATATATCTGTGCGTGCGTGTGCGTATGCGTGTGTGTGTGTGTGTGAGAGAGGAAGAATGTGTGTGTGCGTGTGTGAGTGAGTTAGTGTGTGTATGTATGTATGTAGAAGCACATAATCAATTAAACATTCGTGTGTGTGTATATATATACACACACACACACACACTCAGACATATACTCGCTCACTCACTCACACACACCTACGCATACACGCACACACACACCCACGTACACGCACACATACTCACATAAACATTGAAACACGCGAACACATACACACACACACACATACACATATTAGCATACTTACATATGATGTAGAATCTCATCCCACTTGCAGTCCACCTCCCATCCACCCCCACACACCCACACAAACACAAACACCCCGTCGTCCCACACTCACACAAACTCACGCATCGCATACATACATGGTTTAGAGACGAAGACAGCTAAAGATGATATACAAATCATTCTAGCGATAACGCTGATCCAATGCTAATACTCCAATATTAATCTCGTTATCCAGACTCTAAATCTTTTATTCCATCCGGGGCCTATTGTTTAGCGTCTGACTTCCCTTCCCTGCCACTTATACACAGATAACGTAGATGCATACGGAAGCACAATCCGTAACATTTCTCACTTCTTATGTTCGCCTTGTTCTCACTCAACAGACCCCTTCGTTCCATCACTCTCCGATCATATTATTTTTTTTATTCTGTTCCCGTTCTTCAGAAGATACAAAAACCAAAACCATCACATCGACATCAACAGCTTCTTTACGTTTTTCTCTTCTGTAACGCTGCGCCTCCACCACTTTCTCATCACCAACTCCATGATCATCGTCATCACACCACCACCACCACCACCACCACCACCACTACCATCACCACCACCAAAACCACTACCACCACCATCATCATCATCATCATTCATCATTACCTTTCTTCTTCTTCTTCTTCTTCTTCTTCTTCTTCTTCTTCTTCTTCATCTTTTTCTTCTCCTCCTTTTTCTTCTTCTTCTCTCTCTCCTCCTCCTTTTTCTTCTTCTTCTTTTTCTTCTTCTTTTTCTTCTTCTTTTTCTTCTTCTTTTTCTCCTCCTCCTCCTTCTTCTTCTTTTTCTTCTTCTTCTTCTTCTTTTTCTTCTTCTTCTTCTTCTTCTTCTTCTTCTTCTTCT
>NC_068981.1:179698214-179703544 GCF_001194135.2 Octopus bimaculoides | reverse complement strand
TATATATATATATATATATGCGTGTAAGCCTAGTACATATTCTATCGGTTACTTTTACCGAACCGCTAAGTTACGGGGATATAAACACACCAGCATCGGTTGTCAAGCAATGGTAGGGGAACATACACAAACACACAAACACACACGTGCGCGCGCGCACGTACACGCACACATATATATATATATATCATCATCCTCATCATCATCATCATGGACTCTCCCGTCGTTAGACAACGTATGAGGGTTTGGCAAGAAATTGCCGAACAACTGCACAGATAATTTGTTTATGGTGATCAAATGTTTGTGTACACATAAGCTCACTCCCTCCATTACATCGACATTATCTGTGCAGGTGCATCTTGTGCTACATGTCGGATAACGAAATGATCGCAGAACAACGTGAAATGAAGTGCTTTGCTCAAGAACACGACGCAATGCCCGGTCTGAGAATCAGACCCACGATTACATATGTGTGCATGTATGTGTGTGTGTATGTGTTTGTGTGTGCATGTGTGTGAGTATGTGTGTGTGTGTGTGTGTGTGTGTGTGTGTGTGTGTGTGTGTGTGTGTGTGTGTGTGTGTGTGTGTGTGTGTGTGTGGCCAGGCTATCGGATGTTATTATACTTTGCTGGTCACAATGTGCTTCGCATTGTTTTAGATTTGGCTCGGGCGCGCAGGTCAACATAATTATTGAATGGAATGCCAGTCTGTCACTGGGTTACCCATTTGCAGCTGAGTACACTAGGGCAACATGAAATGAAGTCTTCTGCTCACGAAAGTACGCACAGCCTGATTGGGAGTCGAACCACGATCTCGAGGATGTGAGTGCAACAACCTCACCACTAAACCAAGTGCCTTCACACATGCACGCGCGCGCGAGCACATATTAGTTCTGCCTCATTCGCTATTACCCAACTCCTTCTCTACTACTGTTATTACTTCTACTGCTACTACTTCTACTGCTACTTGCCCCCTGCTCCTCATAGAGTTCTTGTCAATTTGTAGTCATGGACTGATAGATCCTCTTCATTTAGGTCATTTCTATATAACAGCAAAGAAATAGTAAAAAGAAGACTTGTGAATTACAACCAAATACCGTGTTAGCAAACCAATACTAACACCAAGCAATGACAACCAGAACGATTGACCTACATATATAAAAATATGTTTATTATCCAGAAACACGGATTCTGACAACATCCTCAAACACCCCCCGCCCCCCAACCAGATGCAGTGAAACCTTGCCAGTAGAAAATGTTGCAAAGAAAATTTTGACACCAAACTATGCTTAAGTGAAATTAACAGTCTCTGTGTGTATTGAATGGTTAATATGTGCCTTCTGCGTTCTATCAAGAAACTCGGAGGAATGTGGAAACTTGTCGTAAGCTTCGAACGAATATAAAAGCAACAGCCTATGTATTCAACGTATTTTCTTCCGTTTGATTATCAAATACATACACACGCGTGGAGAGGAATTAAATAATTAAGCGACAGATATTATTTTACTGGTTTCAGCCATTGAGATGGATTCCCTAATCACCGTGTTCTTGGAGATAGACGTTTACATTGATACCAGTACGTGCTTTTCGAGCACGGATTTATGTAATACTGAAGTAGTGAATCGGGTGTATTGTATTGTTTAATTAGACTAATCGGCTTACATCATAACGGATAATGGCTTACAGAAGGATGCGTACACTAAATGAAGCATTAAATAATGCTTACATTTTTCTCTGTTCACTTGTTGCTATATGGTGGATGGGATTCTGCACTCTAATCCATCCGGAGTTCATCGAGCAATCAAATGGAATGTCGGACATCTGAACCATCCCGCCAAATTTTGGTAACACGTAGCGCTATGTGGCGCATCTCTTGCTGTGAATCTATGTGTTTTGATTTGTTTGTTTGTTTCTCTCTCTCCCTTTCTCTCTGTCCCTAACTCTCTCTCTAGCTCTCTCTCTCTCTCTCTCTTTCCCTCTCTTTCTCTCTCTCTCCCTCTCCCTCTTTCTCTCTGCAGTTCAGTGTGTGTACAACGGGAGAAAGAAAAAAAAATCATACAAATATGCAGGAAGCATGATAATAATGATTTCGAAAATAAGGTGGAAACCGAAATCCCGTTGCTTCGGTTTCGGTCCTACTGCGAAGCGCCCTGGCAAAGGTACCTTCTGCTACGGTCCCGAAGCAATCAATGCGGTGTGCATGAATTTGGAAGACGAAAATTATTTAGAAATCCGTCTTTTGTGCCTTTACGCGCGTATATCTATCTTATTTTTTTATTGCCCACAAGGGGCTAAACATAGAGGGGACAAACAAGGACAGACAAAGGGATTAAGTCGATTACATCGACCCCAGTGCGTAACTGGTGCTTAATTTATCGACCCTGAAAGGATGAAAGGCAAAGTCGATCTCGGCGGAATTTGAACTCAGAACGCGTAGACAGACGAAATGCCGCAAGGTTCTGCTAGCGCGCCGCCCCATGCAAGGGTCATACATTAACAAGATCATAACTGGATGTGTGTGGTTTAAGATTTTTCACGGTAATTAGAGATAAATGAAGTAAATTAAATCAAATCCAGGATCGATTTAAAAATGATATCGATGGACAACATCTGATGACCTCAAATTTATTAAGGTATTGAAAAATTAAATTTTTTGTAGTGACATAAGATCTCATTTCTTGTAATCTTATCAATCTTCCAGCCTGCTCTGAAATTAATAATTCGCGTTATAATAAATGTAATAATTCGCGTTATAATAGATGTAAACTGGAGGTAAATTCTCAACAAAATGTAGCCATTTACTGTGTTTCTGTTCCAGGTTTCGATTATGTACCATCAGTTGAATCAATAATTATTTTGAGAAAAGTATTGACGTCAGACCAATGTTATCATTTTATTACGCTATAAATTTATGATGCTCAATACTTATGGAAAAGATATCAGAAGCATTACCTTATATCTGGTCTGATGCGGAAGTAAAAAGTTTCCAGTTACGATTGTGGACTTGAAGAAATTTACAGATTTTTCTTTTGTGAAAAAATTAATTCAGATAACGTAACTTCGTATTTTTCTTTTCACCATTTCAAAGAAACTTGCTTGTTGTTAAAGAAAATATTATTTCAGTTTGATTCAAAGTTTTATTTTAAATAAACAACTGTCTCTTTGCAATAATGATGGCGATGGTGAACGATGATGATGGTGTTGTTGATAACGATAATGAAATGAATAACGAAGCTAATTACTAGAGAAAGTAAAGACATAAACAAAAACATAAATAAAACTTAATTGCACCTAAAAGAAAAATCAATCCCACAAAAGAAATTCATTAAGTGAGAAGACAGAAAAGAAGAAGAAGAAAAAAAAAGAGAGTAAGTGGAATAACATTAAACTAAAAATATAAGGCAAACTGTGAGTTTAAAAACATGAGTGGCTGAGAGAAGAAGGGAAGGAGAGAAAGAGAGAGAGAAAGAGATCAAGATAGAGAGATAAACAGAGTGAGAGGTGATTAGATAAAGAAGATAGATACAAACTGTGTGAGAGTGAGGAGTGATAGATAGATAGATAGATAGATACAGAGAGAGAGAGAGAGAGAGAGAGAGAGAGAGAGAGAGAGAGAGAGAAGTATTTATTTGTTATGTCATTTTTATGTTCTTGTTTTAGTTTGGTTTAAATATAATTTAAATAATTGGAAAAAATTATCGGAAACTGAAAAGAGCTACAAATATTAACAAAAGAATGTTTGCAGCACTTTTGTAAAATTATTTAAAAAAAATTATCCTGAAAATAAAGCCAAAAAAATAGCTATAAAGCAATAATGATTTCTCTTGATTAACCAAAAAAAAAAAGAACAACTTCATGGAGGAAACTCTATAGACGGTGAAAAAAAAAAAACAACAACTAAAAAAACACGAAGTATATTTGCACTCGTTTTATCAATCAACTGTCGAAAGCTTCAAGGAAATATAGTCCTCAACGGAATTTCAATGTATTAGTGAGATATTAAAGTAGATATTACATAGCAGAGTATCTTACCGACACACTACCTTCTCCAATAGTAACTGCACTAGCTTACAATAAATAGTTATATTTGAATTGCTAAACAACTACAGCTAAATGGCCAGCATAAATTGTCGGATTATGGCTGAAATGAACTACGTAAGCCAGACGGAAGACAACCATGCTAAAAGCTATGTTGAGTTGCACCAACGAAACGGTTTACATACTGTGGCTCGACCTGCAAGAAATAACAATGAAATTTTCATGAAATCATATCGTACTGCCTTAAGAAATTAAGTGCAAATTAGATAATGTAGTTGGACGTTTAATTTGTTGTTTGGAAAGAAAATTGGTAAGTTACCATTGCAGCCCCTTTCACAGACAGGGACTGACACGTAATTAAACTATGAAACAACGACAATAATTACAAGAGTATTGTAAAGAAGCTAATACAAGTTGCAATAAATGATTTTGTATATCTTTACTGAATCCGAGTAAAGCTGGGTTATCTTAAACGACATAAGGAAATATGGTGTCCTGTCCATTCTATAAGTAATATATTGTTATTTTGAGGTCAGAAATAAATAACTGCCAGCATTAAAAGCTCGATTCCATGATTAGCCCCACGGCGGGAGGCACTGGAAAGTTCTTGGCTTTAGGTAAGAAAAAAAAATATAGGAGAATCAGTTAATTCAGATTTTATTATTCTCAGATTCACATACTTATTGCAGCGGTCTTCACTTTTTCTAAACCCAGTAAAAGAACACGGGAGTTTGGGTTTATTGAGCGAAAACACCAAAAGCTCCACGAGGCTCCGGCAGCGGATGGTGGCGAAGGCTACTGTACTCTTTTACCACAACTTTCTCTCACTCTTTCTTTCTGTTTCTGTTGTACCTGTATTTCGAAGGGTCGGCCTTGTCACTCTCTGTGTCACGCTGAATCTCCCCGAGAACTACGTTAAATGTACACGTGTCTGTGGAGTGCTCAGCCACTTGCACGCTAATTTCATGAGCAGGCTGTTCCGTTGATCGGATCAACTAGAACACTCCTCGTCGTAACCGACGGAATGCCACTCTGAACATGTCTGAATAGTTCATCGGAGTATTGAAGCAAACAACTGGACAGTGACAGAAATGCAACGTCTTACTCTGGGAGATAGACTGAATTTTTCAAACGAAACACCTGGCAATTTGATAATTTAATTAATCCACGAGAACACAAGCGCAGGTTTGAAATAACGGTGATATAAAGACTGACAATGAGGTCAGAATAAATTATATGATTACAAAACCATAAGGCAGCCGCAACAGTAGCAACAACAACGACGTTAGCAAT
>NC_068981.1:179696685-179698204 GCF_001194135.2 Octopus bimaculoides | reverse complement strand
TTTTAAGTCATTTTAAAATGTTCGAACTTAGTAATATCAGGCACATGATGCGTTTCACGTTGCAGACTCTTAATAAAGTAGAACAACCTTTGAATTTGTTCTTTTGAACAAATACAGAAGAACAACCATATCTACAAATACCAGCACTTTCAAGAAGACAAAATGGTATTTATGATAAAAATGTTAATCAGACACACTGATGCAAATTTTTGGAGGAGTTAGTCAATAATGACGGACAAAGCTGAACTCAACGGGATTTCAAATGAGAGCATAAATTATTCTAACAAATACCGCTAAGAATTTTGTACGATGCTCGGAGGTTTTGCTCAACGTCGCATTTAATAGTGATACTATTGATTCCAAGATTTGGCACAAGATCAGAAATTTAAGAAAAGGGAGTTGTCGAATACGTCGACTTAAAAACTTGAGCGCATTTTTTTCAATCAACCCCAAAAGTGTGAAAGGAAGAGCTGACCTTAGCTGGATTTGAACTCAGGAAGCAAAAAGACGGAAGAAATACCGCAATGCAGTTCGGCTCAGTTCACCGCCTTCATAACGATAATATTCCTTTCTGCTAAAGGCACAAGCCCTGAAGTTTTGGGGAAGGGGACTAGTCGATTATATTGGCCCCAATGTTTCACTGACACTTAATTTATCGACTCCAAAAGGATGAAAGACAAAGTCTACCTCGGCGGAATTTGAACTCAGAACGTAAGTACGTAAGGCGGCGAACTGGAAGAAACGTTAGCACGCCGGGCGAAATGCTTAGCGGTATTTCGTCTACCACTACGTTCTGAGTTCAAATTCCGCCGAGGTCGACTTTGCCTTTCATCCTTTCGGGGGTCGATATATTAAGTACCAGTTACGCACTGGGGTCGATGTAATCGACTTAATCCCTAGTTTGTCCCCCTCTATGTTTAGCCCCTTGTGGGCAGTAAAGAAATAAGAACGTAACTACGGACGAAATACCGCTAAGCATTTTGCCCGGTGTGCTAACGATTCTGCCGGCTCGCCAATAATAATAATAATAATAACAATCATTTCAAATTTTGGCACAACGTCTGCATTTCCAGTCGGTGAGAGCTAGTCGATTACATCGATTCCAGTTCTTGTCTGGTACTATTTTTTATTAACCACAGAAAGCTAAAAAGCAAAGCTGAGCTGGGGGAGGCTGAACTGGGCGGGACTGAAGACGAATGACATACTGAAAATAGATGCAAAATATCCCTTTACTTTCTTAAACTGAGAAGGACGCATTGGTCAATGTGCACCACGATAAAAAAAGACAATGTGATGACAAGAAGTACACCTTTGAGTTGACTGAGAATCAAATACAATGACCAAATCAGAAACGTTCACGCCATCGAGACTAGCAAAGCTTCCATTGAGATAATTAAAGTTACTATTTCCACAAACGCCAATCATCACTCTTACCACAACAGCCATCACCACCACCACCACCACTACCACCACCACCACCACTACCACCACCACCACCACCGTCACCAGCACCACCACC
>NC_068981.1:179688747-179691247 GCF_001194135.2 Octopus bimaculoides | reverse complement strand
CTGGTACTTAATTTATCGACCCCGAAAGGATGAGCGGCAAAGTCGACCTCGGCGGAATTTGAACTCAGAGCGTAACGGCAGACAAAATACCGCTAAGCATTTCGCCCGGCGTGCTAACGTTTCTGCCAGCGCGCCGCCTTAATAATAATAATAATAATAATAATAATAATAATAATAATAATAATAATAATTATTATTATTATTATTATTATTATTATTATTATTATTATTATTATTATTATTATTATTATTATTATTATTATTATTGGTGGATGGCGAGCTGGCAGTATCGTTAGCGCGCCGGGTAAAATACTTAGCGGAATTTTGTCCCGGTTTGTGTTCAAATACCGCCGAGGTCGAATTTTCTTTATATCCTTCCGGGGTCGGTGAAATAAATACCACTTGAGCACTGGACTCGATGTAATCGACTTTGCCTCTTCCCCGAAAATTCAGGTGTTGTGTCTATATTTGAAAGGATTTTTATTATCATACGTAGCTTTAAAATACATCAAGAATTTATTTTGTTGAGCCATGAATAGAATACATCTCGTAATACATACTCAGAAATATTCAAGGTTGGCATCAAATATTCAATGGAAAATCAAAAAGAATTTTTTTTAGGATGTCAAGCGTTAAAGAGAATGTTCAGAGTACGAAAGACTACGCAAAGTTTCAAAAATGTTAAGAGAATACCATAAAAATGTCTACAGAACATTGCATTTTTGAAATGTACCTTCGTCTATCTTTATAGGTAAATTTGTAAATGTTTTTATTGACATGGTTGTGTATCAGTCCATTTGTGCCAGTTACAAATGGAACCATATTCCCTTTGCTTAAATGACATATAATGATTTGATTCAACGTTTAGGTGGGTGTAATTACTTTGCTTTTCATTCAATTCTCTTCTCTACAACATAATGCCAATTTGGCTAGTTGTGCTATGTCTGTAATTAATACGCTATTGTCATTTTTGTTGTGGAGAATTATACCATGATTAGTATTCGTAATATGGCCGTCTGCCTCTATACTAAAAAAATTCCATACTGTTTTCACACTGACATTTTTTCTAAGCTAGATGGTTGGACAAATACAGAAAGAAGAGTTTTGCTGCTTTATTTTGTCTCCAGTTATATTTTCCAGGAGGTATTGCGAAACTTTCTAATAAAATGCAGGGTAGTTTCCAATGGAACGCTTCACACCGGCATCATTTATCATCTATATTAGATGACTTGTGGATATTGGTTTTAGTATATCAGTGTTGTTCTGCCGTGCTATTCTTGTAGAGCGTCATCACGTAAGCCATATACACACACACATGCGTATGTAAATACATGTGTGTTCTTTTATTCTTTTATGCGTTTCAGCCCCAAAACACTACCCATGATGGGCGCCACCAGCATTATCACGTTTTCAATGGCCATTCTTATGTAATTGGCTTCTGGTGAAGGGGTAGCTCGATATCGCCGCCCTCTTTTGAGTTTCTTGCCGTGATATAGGCTGATCTGGGACCTTGGACAGAAGGAGTTCAAGTTGTTTCTTTAAAGCATCCATCCCCACTCCATGCAGACCTCTCATATGTTTTGGCAAGGTCTGAAATAGCCGTGGCCCTTGAATCTCAAGCTATTGCAGTACATGGTCGTCATACTAGATGGTATGGCTGAGATCTTTGGAACCATACAGTAACGTACAATTCAGGGGCTGACATACCTCTCGATCCCAGAGTTTGGTGCCAACCCCTCCAGGATCTTCCATACGTATATCGCTGTATATCGTTCTCGTCTTTGCTCCAAGGAGTAGAGATGTAGCCCTTTCAGTCCCTCCCATTAACTCAGCTGTTCCATTGAAGGAATGTTCGTAGTGTAGTACCACTGAACTACCTGAAGTTTCTCTATTAATTTGACTCTGTGGGGATGTCCACAGCTGAGATCCCATTCCAGATGGCTGAGGGCAAATGTCGTCCATAAAACCAGTATAGTTCCCTGATCGCTTGTACTGAAATATCTCAGAATCCATCCGGACATTCGTTTAGTGATATGCATGCGAAACGAAGTGTTGTTGCTCATATCACTCCCCAGATCATGCACTATATGTGACTCTAGGATTGCCGCTACTTTTAGTCCAAATTATCTTTGATTTTTGCATGTTAGCACAAGCTAGCTGATAGCGGAGGGCTTGGTGTTTTCCTAAATTAAATTGCGTATTGTTTTCTTCAGTCTATTTATATATGGCGTATTGGTCTTTTTGTAAAAGATTAGCATCGAGAGGTTCCTTGACTGCTTGTATTACTTTTGCGACGTTGTCATAGAGAGTAAGTGTGACTGTCTGTGTAACTGATGGCATGTCCCAAATATCTGCCATAAACAGCAACGTCTCCAAGACAGTTCCCCGAAGCATTCCACTCGCTATTGCTGTCTCCTTGCACAGAGCCCTATGGGCTGTCACAGCCAATGTATACACACACACACACACACACACACACACACACACACACACACACACA
>NC_068981.1:179685503-179687949 GCF_001194135.2 Octopus bimaculoides | reverse complement strand
GTGGTAAAAATTCGATATTAATTAATATCAATTTAATACCAGGAAACTAGCACATTAAAAGAATCAGAAGGCTCTTCAAAAATTTTTTGGGGAGATCCTAAAAAGATTATAGTACTTGTGTATATAAGATTGACCAGTAACCGGTCTGTCAACATGCTAGAAGAAGCTCACTTAAAAACATTCTCAAATACGGATTCAGCGGAGCAAAAACAAGCGGGCTAGACCAGTGAAAATTGTACATACCTCGATTATCTGCAGACTATAGTTTCAAAATTAACATTTTCAAAATAAAAATGTCTATTTATCTTCAGTACAAATTGCCGATATTTTTACAATCGAACAGAACCTCGTGCTAGCAGATATATATATACGTATATATTTCACGTAACTTCTATAATGCTTTGATAGTTGTTCAAATAGCCGATTATTACGTTTGCGAGCATAAGTATGAAGAAGTGGTAAAGAAATGATAAAGTTCCGGATTTGAAAGAACTGCATTACATCGATAGCAATTGTCATTTACCTTTTAACCACGGGTTGACTCCCCACTTGTGTGCCGAATTGTCCGTGTTCAACGTATGTGTTAGTTCAATCCTTTCGGGTCGATAATTTAAGTACCAGTGAAACACTGGAGTCGATGTAATCGACTAGTCCCCTCCCCCCAAAAAAACTTCAGGCCCCTGTGCCTATAGTAGAAAGGATTCTTCTTCTTCTTCTTCTTCTTCTTCTTCTTCTTCTTCTTCTTCTTCTTCTTCTTCTTCTTCTTCTTCTAGCTATTATTATTATTATTATTATTATTATTATTATTATTATTATTATTATTATTATTATTATTATTATTATTATTATTATTATTATTATTATCATTATTGAGAAGTCGCATGGCTCAGTGGTTAGAGCGTCGAGCTTACGATCGTGAGGTTGTGAGTTCGAATCTCGGACCGGGCTGCGTGTTGTGTTCTTGAGCAAAACACTTTATTTCACGTTGCTACAGTTCACTCAGCTGAGTTGCGACGTCACAGGGGCCAAGCTGCATCGGCCTTTGCCTTTCCCTTTCCCTTGGATAATACTGGTGGCGTGGAGAGAGGAGGCCGGTATGCATGGCGGCTGTTGGTTCGGGCAATAAACAACCTTGCCCGGACTTGTCCCCGGGAGGGTAACTTTCTAAGTGTAATCCCATGGTCAGTCATGACCGAAGGGGGTCTCAGCATTATTATTATTAAAGGCGGTGAGCTGGCAGAATTGATAGCAGCACACCGAGCGAAATGCTTAACGGTATTTCGTCTGCCGCTATGTTCTGAGTTCAAATTCCGCTGAGGTCGACTTTGCCGTTCATCCTTTCGGAGTCGATAAAATAAATACCAGTTGAGCATTGGGGTCGATGTAATCGACTCAGCCCCACCTGCCCCAAGATGCTCTTAGTTTGAAATATTAATTATAATTAAAGCCCGTGAGCTGGCAGAATCGTTAGTACGCTTGATGAAATGCTTCGCGGCATTTCTGAGTTCAAATTCTGCCATGATTGACTTTGCCTTTCATCCTTTCGAGGTTGATAAATTAAGTACCAGTGAAACACGTTGGTCGGTATAATCGAATAGTCCTCTTCCTACAAATTCCAGGCCTTCTGCCTTTAGTAGAAATGATTATTATTTTTTTTTTTAGTAAGTCCACTGTAACTGTCTAACCCCTGGCACCGAAACTTCAGCCCTTTTGTCTATAGCAGAGATTGGTTAGCGCCGTTTCTACTGGGTCTGTATTCTCTCGAATTCAAATTCCACCACGGTCCACTTTGTTTTTTTATCTTCTCAGCCTCAATGTAATCGATTAACAAACTTTCTCGAAATTGTTGGCCTTGTGCCAAAATTTGTAACCATTACTGAAATTAAGTAGCAGTTGAACACTTGGATCAATATAATCGATTAGCCCCTCCCCCAAATTATCAGGTCTTGTGCCTATCCTCCTTCTCCTCTTCCTCATCATCATCAACTCTATTATTATTATTATTATTATTATTATTATTACTATTATTATTATCGAGTGAGAGAGCAGTGCATGCCATCAAAGTGACACTGGGGTAAAATATACGAAGCCCATTATACCCTTCATGACTACCCGTCTGATAAGGGTACACCAGGCACATGCATCTCAAACATATGTGCGCGACATGGTGATCTCATATCAACATAAACAGCGCATGACCATGCAGGTGGGGCCCAGTTAGAATTTTTTGCAGGTCGAGTAGCCCATCCCGCTCAAAAGGTCCCTGAATAAGGTTTTTTTAAGGATGTTGAGCAAAACACCCATGTTTCCGAAGATGAATTATTCAAACCCCAAAGAATTCCTCTCAACACATGGCTATGATGTTACCCCTATTATTATTGTTATTATTATTATTATTTATTATTATTATTATTGTTCAGTAGTTTAATTTTTATAACGTGCTTTC
>NC_068981.1:179681009-179683837 GCF_001194135.2 Octopus bimaculoides | reverse complement strand
TATATATATATAGATAGATAGATAGATAGATAGATAGATAGATAGATAGACAGACAGACATGTATTGCAGACATAACATCACCACATCTGCACGAAAGAGAACAATGTCCGCATTAATGCATATATGATATATATTGCTCACGAAAGTTTAAAAAAATAATGATAAAAAAAAACGAACGAAATATATCTTTTCTATTTCGACTCGTCATAACACTCGAGTGAAATGCCATGGTACCGTGCTACTAGTTCTGCTAGTAGTGATGGTTGCCATGGTAACGTAGTGCCCTGTAACTCTGATGAGTGACGTAGTTTTGAGAATTGCAGCACTAGCGTTTTCTCGCTAGATATTTATTCGATCAGTAGTACCAAGTCTTAAAGTATAGTAACAAAACTAGTGAGTAGAAATAGAGTTTTCAATCCAAATTTTGCTTGGAAGTTAAACTGACGCCTACACGATTAGATTTCTTTGTGAGCGATATCTATTGAATTTAGCTGATGCTGATCAAGAAAATATTGCGTATGTGCGCACGTGTATTAGTATGTATTTATGTTTGATTCTGTATATGTGTGCACGTTTGTAAGCGTGTGTATGTGTGAGGGGAATATTAAAAGAACATTTTTTTTTTTGAGAAATTTTAATTTTGAATGTGGAAAAAGAAAAATTAAGGGTTTCAATTTTTTTTCTTTGTTGGAGGTTACTTGGGTAACATACAAATGCAATATTTCAAAGTATTCTAAAGCGTGTACCTTGATGCACACAAAGACACGCACACACACACACACACATGCGCACACACACACACATACGCGCGCACACACACACGTGTGCACAAGCCGACTCGCATGCACACGCGCTTATACATCTACATACACGCTCGCGTGCGCACACACACACACACACACACACACACTCACGCACTTGTAAGCGAGAGTGTGTGCGCGCGCGCGTGTGTGTGTGTGATAGGGAAAGAAAGTGAACTAAAAAAAGGCAACATGTGTGTGTGCGTGTGTATGTGTGTGCGCGTGTGTGTGCAGATACATACATACATGCATACATATATACTGATACAGTGTGTGTGTGCGTGCAGATACATACATACACACGTACACATATACTGATACAGTGTGTGTGTGTATGCGTGTGTATATATATACATATATATAGATATATATAGATATAAATGTAGAAATATATATATGTGTGTGTGTGTGTGTGTGTGTGTGTGTGTGTGCGTTTGCGTAAGCAAATATATACACACACGCAAGAGCACACACAAATACACACTTTGAAGATACTGTCCATTTTTTTTATAAAATAAATTTTAAATTCAGTTACATGTATTGATTTCTTTCTCAGGTCATATTCTACAGGCATGAGTATATGTATATGTATGAATAGTTATAGACACACACACACACACACACACACACACACACACACATATTTATACATATATATTCATAAGCTTTAATCATATGCACATATATATGTATGTGTACAAATATTGATATACAGATAGATAGAGATAAGTGGGAGAGAAAGAGAGCGAGAGAGCGAAAGAGAAAGAAGAAGAAGAAAGAGTGAGAGAGATATGCATTGATGAAAGATCCATCGATCATTAAGTGGGTCAATATATAATATAAAATTTATGATTAGATATAGTGTAGAATCTGTTTTACTGAGTTGATAGACAGACTGTAAAATGGATGTGCAGACAGAGGGGTGACATTGATAACACAGAAGAGTGGAAGTAACCAAAATTAATGATGGAATATGAAAAAGAAACTTCATTGAGCTTCAACCTAAGCATCCTTGATGATATTTAATCAAATACTATCCAAACGTGACCATAATGCGTATATTTACAATTTTGAGTGTTGTGTATTTTGGATTAACCTATCCAAAATGTCTTCCTTAATTCAGTTATGAGTTTTTGGTAAACTGATTGCAGTTTCCAGCATGTCAAGCGAGGAATTTTGGGTTGTACTTGTTGGCTCCTGTAGAAAAGATCGATTTAGTATTATGAATAAAAGAAAAAAAATATTATTACTGCATTACTAACTTACTGATTGCTGTTGAAAACAATCAATAAATCAATCAATTATTTAATCGATTAATCAGTATAATGACGCACGCACTCAGACAAGAACCCACAAACACACAACCAATACGCACGTAAACACACACACACTTATGTGTGCGTGTGTTTGTGCATGGATGCCAGTGTGTATGCGCGCCTCTCTGTGTGTGTGTGTGTGTGTGTGTGTGTGTGTGTGTGTCTCGCTTATGCTGAGCTAATATTAAATATCTCAGGAGAGTTAAATGCAAGATGACATATCATTATGAAATACAGTTTACAGGATCGAAAAGAAGAAAACACTGAACAACTACGACGATTTGAAGTGGGAAATACGAAGGTTGAGGTCAATGAAGAGGGTAGACGTGATATCAATAGGAATTGGCGCACCTGGAAGTATCAGCACTGCACTATCAACGTTGCTCAAAAAAGATTGGCACAAACGTAAAGGTAGAACACCTATGAAAACCAGCATTACCTGGAACTGCAAGAATTCTTCGCAGGGTTCTTGAAGCATGACCAGTAAACAAGTGTCACCATAGTCTGCTGGCTGTGGACAACTGAAACTTTCCATCTTACCCAGCAAAAATAAGCTGTGAGTTTTCATCAAGAAATAATAATAACAATGATGATGATGTTGATGATGATGATGATGATGATGATGATGATGATGATGATGATAACAACAATGATAATGATAACATTGCCTTAAGGATGTCTATGTATGTATATATATATATATATATATAT
>NC_068981.1:179679462-179680626 GCF_001194135.2 Octopus bimaculoides | reverse complement strand
ATATATACATATATATATATATACATATATATAAACACAGAAGTGTTATCTTCACTCAAACATTTACTGATTTTTCGTTCCTCGAAACTACGAACTATGACGTGACCACATACATACATACATACATACATACATATATACATACATACATACCCTCTACCTACTCACATATCCCAGTCTAAGCCTAACCCATACCCCATCCTTGCTTTCCCCACTCTCGCCTCCCCCACCTCCCAACACCATCACACCACACCACACACCACTACACCATACATATACACTTCGTTTTGGGATTCGGTTTGCAAGATTCTTTATGTGAGTTCGTGTGTTGAAGCATATTTTGTTGTGTCTGGGGAGAGTCATTCTCTTTTAGTGCCTTATTATTTAACACACGCACCGGTAAAGTTTCCACTCATTTACTTATTTATTTGACCTAAAATTTTTGTTGCGTCTTGCAAACTTTTCAATAGTCGTTGATCCTGTCCGTTATCTGAGCTACGTTGATTTTGTTTGTTTGTACGCATGCGTGTGATTCAGTGTGTGTGCGCATGCACATGTATGTATGAGTGCACATACACATGTATGTATGTGTGTATGCATGCATGTAAGCGTGTGTATGCATGTATGTGCGTGTGTGCGTATGTATATATGTATATATATATGTGTGTACGTTTGCATATATGTATTCTGCATATTCATGTGTTTGTGTGTTCGTGTTTGAGTGTTTTTATGTGTGCGTGTGCTTGCATATGTGTGTGTGTACCTCTGTCTCCTTGTGTGTGCATGCCTCAGTGCGACTGTGTATAGGTTTTTCTGACTATGTACTGTGTCTGTATGCATGGATGTGTGTCTCAATATGTGCCCTTGTGTGAAGTGAAGTGTGTGTGTGTGTGTGTGTGTATATATGGTCACGAGTTTCAGTTTTCGTTTGCATATGTATCTGTGTATGTGTGCTTGTCTGTTCATATTACCTATGTACCTATCCGTCTGTATGTCTATCTGTTTACATTCGTATCCATTTACTTACATACAAATGTATATATATACATACGTATACGTACACGCACACACACACACACTCACACACACATACATCTACATAACAGCCCACTAACTATTCTACCTGCATATATATATATATATATATATATATATATATATATA
>NC_068981.1:179677117-179679047 GCF_001194135.2 Octopus bimaculoides | reverse complement strand
ATATATATATATATATATATATATATATACACTGTGAGTACTGGGGTACGATTACCTACTGCGTATATTTTCTATTTAGTACTGTGGACGTACTCCTGTGTTTGTCTGAGTGTTAGGTTCTTTAGGTGCTTGGATAGAATGCGGATGTCAAGTTGACCCAGGTTGCCTCCATGATGGTCCGTGATTGGTAGAGTATGGAGGACTGTTTCTTGCCGTCATATTGTCTCAAATGTTCATTTAGTATTTCTGCAATGCTCCTAGATGTCTCTGCTATGTATGCCATGTTCTTGTCTTTACAAGCACCTTCTATGCAGCTTATGCTATAGACTACATTTCTAATTCTACAGTTAATCCTAGGATTAATGCTATATACCATGCAGTCATCATTGGTATATATGGTATTCTTAAAGGGATACGTCATACATAGTCGCGATCTGATGGAGTTCCCTGGCTTTTCAACGATCTTAATGTTGAGTTTGGTCTCCTTCAGAGCTTTACTAAATCTATGAGCTAGTTCCTGAGGGGCTATGGCCTCTACAAACATCACTCCTTGATAATTTTTGGTTTTGTATCACGCGTTCACACTGTTTGCGTTGTCACAAGCTCTTTGTATTGTATTCCAGTCTTTACTTCTATATCTAGGGCAGGTATCACTGCTTTCATTACATATAATGTTATTTAACTTCTTTCTAGCACCCCTGTATACTCGAGCCCTATCTTTCTGATCATATCCAGAGAAATGCATGCGGTGCAAGAAATTCGGTACATTTTCTTCGTTTCATAGGGTCTGCATAGTGGGGACATGCTGTTCTTCATCCTAACTAAGTCTGCTATCAGCATGCTAATTTTTGTGTTGTGTGACAAAACTGAGTTTTTGTGAACATCATATTTCGAAGCTATGGGTTTCATGTAATAGGAGTGGAGGAGCTGCACTCTGTTGTACACAGTCTCTAACCAAAGTACAGTAACAAGGACGGGTAGTCTATTGTTGGGGTGCCTAGTGGGGGTAATCTATAGTTACCTTGATACTTTGCAGTTAGCTACTGAATGCTCTCCATTATGTTCCTCTCGTTTTCTATATTACCGTTACTAGTGTTGATCGTAATTATGATATTAATGTCGTTTACATACCTACTGTAAAGTAAAAGAGTTATGGACTGTTCTGCTAAGGATTGTTTAAGTTTTTTTATCCCACCAGGTCATAAAGAGCCCGGTCACATCTCCAGCTACACCGACACTAATGGCTACACCTTGAAACTGCATGTATACTTTCTTGTTATACTTTACTATGTGGTTCTTCAAGATGGTTCTTACGCCAACCCCTATTGCATGTGCAATCATTCATTTCACCTGATTGTTTTTCTCAGCGTCTTGGCTGGGTGTGGTCCAGCCACTCCAGCGCGCTGCGGTGTTTTCCATTGCTGCTGAGGCGATCGTGGGTGGTCTTCCTCTCTGTGACCTGGTAGAACAGGGCATGCTAACTTTTTAGGGGTATGTAGGCATATATTTTCTATTATTTTACAAGTCAGTACTACAGTATCATTCGAATGTAATTAAATCTACTCTTTCTATCTGTACGAGCAGACTGGTGCAAACTCAATGACATATGGATGTAATTGTGCATTGGATAATTTGCTATGGTTGTGGTTTAATCAAGCGGACTTATGATCAAAAACGCTGCTACAATGACCGTCCTGTATTTCAGTTTGACATAAAGTATCGAAAACGTTGAGAGTAATTTCGCTAACATATCTTGCAGATAGAAGGATAACATCGAAGATTCCTATAACGGTCATACACCGCATCGTTTTAAACATAACTCACCTACCTAGACATAACCAATTCTAATTTCCCAGTTTCTGCACACACACACACACACACACACACACACATACACACACACACACACACACACACACACACACACACA
>NC_068981.1:179674246-179676802 GCF_001194135.2 Octopus bimaculoides | reverse complement strand
ATATATATATATATATATATATATAGTCTTAGGGAAAAATAAATATTATACTTATTTATTGTGCTTTTACTTATTAATTTTTCTACATGTGACAGTGGATTTTCATCGATGAGTTCATGAACCTTGGTTCTTTTCCCTAAAACTATATATATATATATATACACACATATATATATATAGAGAGAGAGTGTGAGAGAGAGTGAGTGAGTGAGATAGATAGATAGATAGATAGATAGAAACAAATAAATATATGATACCTTGGGCCAATGCAAGAAATCAATAACTTACTGAGCAAATATTTATTATTCTATTATATTTATTTATTACCATAATTGTATCTTAAAAGCCACAAAACAACAAAATAAAACTCATTGTGCAGTTTCCTCTATTTTCTTGGATAACACAAAAAAAAAACGTCAGTATTTTCGCTACGGCCACGTTTGTGTATATAAATGTCAGTATATATGTAAATATTTGGATATACGTATGTACTTCAGAATGCGAGCAAACACACATACAAACACGCGGTACACAGAGATACAGAGATATAAACATGCACTCACATACAGACTTCTACGTATATAAATATTTGCGTATAGTTATGCGCATGTGTATAAGTGTGCAGATGTATACGTAAAGCTGGCAGAGAA
This sequence comes from Octopus bimaculoides, assembly GCF_001194135.2. NCBI lineage: Eukaryota > Metazoa > Mollusca > Cephalopoda > Octopoda > Octopodidae > Octopus > Octopus bimaculoides. The sequence continues at coordinate 179,676,152 of NC_068981.1, read as the reverse complement.
ATAGCAGTTCTTTTGTATAATATTTGAGCAGAAAAAATGAGGTCACGCGCTAAAATTTTGATCTTAGGTCAAACTCCCAAAAAGGTCAAACATAGGAGGACATCAACTACTAGAATAAAACTAGTAGACGCTATTAGGGATTATACACTATTTTGCATAATTAAGGTCTCTCGAAACCAATTCTTCTTAGCACATAGATATCCAGAATCTTTTAATTTTTCCTTCCCTTCATAATTCATTAATATAGACCATTTTAGCATGGATGTCGAACAAAATTGCTTGTGGTACTTTATTTTGTCCCTTTAAATTTTGAGTTCGAATCGTGTAGAAGTCGTCTTAGACTTTCATCGATTCGTAGACGACAAAATACATTACTTCTGAAATAATTAGGTTCAATGTCAACCCCTGCATACTCATTTAAATCTATGAACTTCTATGTTTATGAGCTATACATAATATATATCTGTCGGCCACGATAATTTGTGGGAGGTATTTACCTATGGTTAGTTCAAATTCCACAGGATTTGGTGTTCATTTGCATTCTTCCAGGGTCGATAAAATACGTACCAGTAAGTAACTCAGGTTTATTTAGTCTATTGTGCTTATCCATCATTCTTGTAATCTGCTAAACATGCCAGAACACAATAATGTAATGTAAGATAGATTAGATAGATAGATAGATAGATAGATAGATAGATAGATAGATAGATAGATAGATATGGGTGTGTGGGTATGTTTACATATTCAAAAATTTAATTAATCGATCCTTTTAAACATGTGAAATGCATGACTCTACACACACACACACACACACACACACACACAGAGGCACGCACGCACGCATGCATATATGTATGTATGTATGTATGTATAGCCATACATATCACAAGTTCAAAAAGTTTCTGTATATATATATATATATAAATGTATGTATTTGTATGTATGCGTGTATATATGTGTGTGTGTGTGTGTATGTGTGTGTGTGTGTGTGTGTGTGTGTGTGTGTGTGTGTGTGTGTGTGTGTGTGCGTTCAGAAAAACACACTTACACACACACGATCAATATGTATGTTCACTATAGGTTAAGCTTTTAGATATATTTATCAGTACTACCAGCTCTGACGTGCTTCTACAAATACCTGCGTTTGTATGCGTGCATCTTTGTATGCACGTATGTATATCTGTATGAATGTTTGCACGTTTGTATGTATGGGTGTATATGCATGTATATAATCCTTTGGCATTTAAGTTTTACGCTTTGCAGAATTCAAGCTTGTCACTATGTATGTATGTATGTATGTATGTATGTATGTAATATGTATGTATGTATCTCGCTTGCTATAGGGAGGTTGGTCTCCCTTGTCAGTCTATAGGTAAGGGCCTGGTCGTAGCTAAGGGTTGTTTTAACTCTTATTTCTAGCATTGCTGGTGCTGATTTTCACCCTTCGTCACTGAAGTGACGTTTGTACTTGAGCCTTTCGTTTTTAAATTGCGGATAACCACGTTAAGAATATATATATATATATATATATATATATATATATATGAACAGGTGGTCGTGTCTAAATATATAAATATATAAATATGTATGCATGTGTGTATATATGTGTGAGTGTGTGTGCTGTTTTGTCTACGGTAAGGAATGTGGTTATATATAGCACGTAAATAAAACTACAAAATTACTTGTATTTACACCTGCTTCGATTTTGACACGTAAATTTGCAAGCGCAAACGTATTCGCGTCGCAACGTTGAAGTCTGGTACGTGGCGGTGTAGTACGCCTTGATAAATTGTTTAATAGAAGGGAAGATGGGTGTCAAAGAGTGGGTGAAAGAGAGAGGGACAAAAGAAGAGAGAGAGAGAGAGAGAGAGAGAGAGAGAGAGAGAGAGAGAGAGAGAGAGAGAGA
>NC_068981.1:179671284-179674108 GCF_001194135.2 Octopus bimaculoides | reverse complement strand
GAGATGTGGCTCGAAAAAGCGAGAGTGGTGGTGTGAGAAGCGAGCGACATACTGGTATTGTCTGCTTCTTTTCTCTCTCCCCCCCTCTCTCTCTCTCTCTCTCTCTCTCTCTCTCTCTCTCTCTCTATCTATCTATCTATCCATACTCGGGGAGAGAAATACACAGACAGACGGAGAGAGAAAAAGGAGGAGTGACATACAAAGCAAGAGGAAAAATATGTGTGCACGTGTGTGGGTTTGTATTTGTATGAGTGTATGTGTGTGTGTGTGTATGCGCACGTCGTGTATGTTTATGTATATGTGTGCGTATCTTCATATATCATATATATCTACACATACATACATACATATATATATATATATATATATGTATGAATACATATATACATATATATATACATATATACATATATACATATATATATATATATGTATATATATATATATATGTATACAGACACACATATCTATCTATCTATCTATCTATCTATCTATCTATCTATCCTTCTCTCTTTCTCTCTCTCTCTCTCTCTCTCTCTCTGTATATATATTTGTGCGTGTGTGTGAGTGTGTGCGTGTGTGTGTGCGTGTGTGTGTGTGGGTGCGTGTGTGTGTGTGTGTGTGTGTGTGTAGGTAGGTATATGCGTGTGTAATTTGATGTATACGTATGTGGATATGTTGTCTGCGAGAGAGTACACTAGATGGATCTAAATGTGGTTGGAGTTAAAGAAGAACTATTTAAGCAGACAGTCAAATAGATAGAAAGATAGGTAGACAGATAGACAGATCGAGGGAGAGAGAGAGAGAGAGAGAGAGAGAGAGAGAGAGAGAGAGAGAGAGAGAGAGAGAGAGAGAGAGAGAGAGAGAGAGAGAGAGAGAGAGAGAGAGAGAGAGAGAGAGAGAGAGAGTGAGAGAGAACAGAAAAGGAATGGGAGTCAATCGTATTGAAATATAAGATGAAAGAAGTGATCAATAATATAATAGGAATATGAAAATGTGAACAATTTTAGTGCTTAGCCCCAAGGTCAGCCGTAATCTTGGAAACCTATGATCAAAAGCTTTCCAGACATGACCATCCCTTGCTACACGTGCTACATTATCCAATGTATGCCTTGGGTATTTTTTCTGGCTCTTTATGTTTTCACTTCAAACTCTGCCTAGGTCAGCTTTGCCTTTCATCTTTCCGGAATCGATAAAATAAAGTACCTGCCAAGTAATACTGTCGATGTTATTTACTAACCCAGACTCTCTCAAATTTCAAGCCCTCTACCTTGATTGTTTTCAAATTTTGGCACAAGGCCAGCAATTTCAAGGTAGTGAGTAAGTCTAATACGTTGATCCCAGTACTCAACTGGTACTTATCTTATCGACTCCGAAAGAATGAAAGGTAAAGTCAACCCCGGTTGAATTTGAAGTCAGAATGTAAAGAGGGATGAAATGCTAATGATTCTGCCATCTCGCCGCCTTAGGCCTTCCGCCTGTATCAGAAACAATATTTAGAGTTGCGGGTTGGAGTTGGTGCGTTGGAAAATATCGTTGCGTTGTTTCGCTTCTTTATATTCTGAGAGGAAATTCTGCCGACTAGCTTACGATTCCTCGAAAATTGCTGTCCTTGCGCCAAAATTCAAATTTTTATATATTTAAAACCTACCGAGGTGAACTTTATCTTGCATTACTACATAAGAAAAACACGGTACCCGTCAAGTTCTGAGATCGATTACCTCGAGCTGCCATTCTTTCAAAATTATTGCCCTTGTGCGGAATTTAGAAACATCCAAGAAATTGGATTTGTAGAATTGGCAAAGAGCGAGAAAGCACCTTGCGGTATTTGTTTCTGGTCTTTCCATTCTGAGTTCAAATCCTGCCGAGGTCATACTTCCCTTTCTTCCCTTCTGGGGCGATAAATTACAGTAACAATCAAATACTACGCTTGATGGTATCGATTAACCCTCTCTGCTCAAAATTGCTTGTCCTGTCCCTAAACCGGAAACAAGGACGGTAAATTGTTAAATTGTAGGAAAATTATTTTGCAGCATTTCTTACCGGACATCATCTTCTGTGTTCAAGTTCCGTCGAGGTCGATTTTGATCTTTATCCTTTCAGGGTCGATGAAATAAGTATCTGTTGAGCACTGGAGCCGATTACATCGACCAACCTCTTTTTCCGAGAATTCAGGTTTCATGGCCATAGTTGAAATAACTATTCTTGTTAGCATTATTTAGTTCTGAGTTCAAATTCAGCTGAGGTCAACTGTGCCTTTCATTACTTTATGGCCGATAAAATAAAGTCATAGGTCCGAATCAGTCTCTCCACCTTGAAGACGGAGGTAAGATTTACTTAACGTTTATATGCATCCAGTTTACTCACTCCCACCATACTTTAAACCATGCACCTATGTTTCAAGTACCTAACATTATTAGTGTTAATTGCTTTGTCAGAGGTGGAACTGCAGAAGAATAGTGTCTGTGACATTTTTCCTAGCTTCCCCGACTGATGAAAAGTAGTGAAGAACTTGAAGGAAGCCGGACCGAATACTTTCAACAGAATGAACTCTGTTAAAGGTAGCAGAGGACCATGTAGAGGTATTCAACTGGACGACAGATTAATCTACGATGTCGTATTGTTAAAGGGAAATTGAAGTGGTACACTTAGCGAGGCTGTCCTTCTCTTTTGAGGTGATGTGAGATTGCGTGGAATGATAATGCTAGTTAGGGCTTATGGACCGAATAATACCACGACCATGTGTGTAGAAGCGTGTGTATGTATGTGTGTGTGTGTGTGTGTGTGTGTGTGTGTGTGTGTGTGTGTGTGTGTGTGTGTGTGT
>NC_068981.1:179665715-179671191 GCF_001194135.2 Octopus bimaculoides | reverse complement strand
ACTGATGTATGGATATGTGTTTCTTTGGTGTAGTTTTATTAAAGTTAGTGTTTAATCCTGCCTAGAAATTGATTGATTGAATGAATGTGGTTATTAAGCTTTCACTGTTATATTATACTATGGAAGACGGTAGGGATCATAATTTTTGTATGACTTAAGGGATTGGTCGCTGTTTCGTATTTAAGAGTTGGTTGTAATGTACTTGTTGAATTTATTCACCGATACGGTTGTCCACAGGATAAACGTGTTTGAATGTTGTGGTTTCTTTGGTTTGTTTGTTCCCAAACGAGCACTTATTTTAGTGTTGGTACTGCTCAGGGGTCAAAACCATAATGATATCAGTGGGGCAGCTGATGATGGAAATACGTTGGATTGTTGCTATGACTGTTTTTGTACATGTGGAATAGTATTATAATACATCCTTTTGATATATATATATATATATATATATATATATATATATATATATTTGTGTATGTATGTATATCTAGACTCATACACACATACACACATGCAAATGCATAGATCTAAACAAATACGCAAGCATTAATTTGCATATGACTACGTACAGATACTTTTATACGCTTCTGGAAATTTGTGCAAATTTTGTTAGACGCGTTTACTGGCACACGTACAAGTATCCATATATATGTGTATGTGTATGTTTCTGTACGAGCTTATGTCTACTTATCTGTCCGGCTCCACTCTCTCTTTCTCTCTCTGTCTCTGTTGCTCACTCACTCACTCACTCACTCTATCTATCTATCTATCTATCTATCTAAATCGCTTTCTTTCAATCTTTCTTTTAGTGTATATAAATAAATGTACGTGTGTGTGTGAGAGCGAGTTTGGGTGTGTGTGTGTGTGTGTGTGAGAGAGAGAGAGAGAGAGAGAGAGAGAGAGAGAGAGAGAGAGAGACTATATATATATACACACACAAATATTCTCTCTCTCTTACACACACAGAGTAGACACTTATGCAGAGTAGACATATATATATATGTTCACAAACATCACGCATTCATAGACATAAAAAAAAACAACAACACATAATTTCGGTCAAACAAATACCGAATCGTATATCGCCCCCTCACACAGGCACAAACTCTCAAGCATATATAAGCAGGCAGACACAATCACACATCGACAGACAGACAGAAACGCAAAAGCATTCATCTCTCCACCCCTCTATACCGAAACTCCACAGTCATGCACGCATACGTACGCATACACGCTGGAACATCGTTCATATGATAACTGGTGTTTGGTGCGGAATGAATTTTTTAAACTTATATACGTTCAAATCCGTTTTCTACATTTGGAGCGAACAACCGTGAACAGATTTGCAGCTGTCCACATCAGTTTTTCAGAGAATCTCTTTCGTTCCGGAATAGAGAATCAAAGCTGGCTATAAGCTAAAAGCGTTTTCCCTCTCTCCTCCTCTGTCTCTCTCCTTTGACTGTCTGCCTATCTATTTGTCTGATGTTTGTCAGTCTGTTTGTTACTCTCTCGCCCTCTCTCACACGCACAACCTCTCTATCTCTACTCCTCTCTCTGTGTCTTCCTTTTTTCTCCGCTCTCTCTTTGTTCTATTGTGGATCTCTCTCACCTCAACCTTTCACAATCTATTCTTTCGTTTTATCTATTCGTTCCGGATCACATCTATCTATCTATCTATCTATCTATCTATCTATCTATCTATCTATCTATCTATCTATCTATCCATCCACCCATCCATCTATCTATCTGTCTGTCTGTCTGTCTGTCTGTCCACCAACCTACCTATCTGTGTAATTGTCTCTCCTCCTCACACCTCTTTCTCCTTCTCTCTTTCTCCCCATTTTCTCTTTCTCTCTCTCGCTCACAGTTTATATATATATATTCTTGAGTATCAGTCTGTTCTCCTGCGTGTATGTCTGCCCATCTCCCAATGTATTTAAATAAAATTATGTATATGTACTTCTTCAGATTCACGAATGTTCTCCTTTACATACATACATACATACATACATGCATACATACATACATACATACATACATACATACATAGGTGCATACATGCGTACATACATAGATACATGATTGCATACACATACATACGCAGTTACATACAAACATTAACACTTACTTGAGTACCTTTGGACATCGTCGATCAAACAAACACCTCACGCAGTTGCACATGTTTGCACACACCAGTTTTTGTGTAACCTATGTTTGTTTGACTTTTGATGAAATAGGATTAATCAGTTTTTTTTTAATAAAAATCTTATATTTATTGTTTGTAGTTTAGGCACAAGGCCAGCAATTTTAAGGAAGAGTGGTAGTTGATAAAATTGACCCAAGTATTTGATTCGTAGATTACTGTATTGGCCTCAGAGTGACGAAAGGCAAATTTGACCGAGAGAAATACGAAATGAGAAGCAGAATCAATAATTATTGTCGCTCAGGGAAAAGCCATTGCAATAAAATTTATAAAGGCAAAGATTTATGAAACTCAGTCAGGAAGCAAACGCAGAATCTGTAGGAAAGGAGATGAAACTATTGTCTCTTAAAGGAAGGCAGTAGGCTAGTACAAAAGAAGAAAAGAAAAGAAGAGCAGGTGTGCATGTGTCGGTAGAAGAGTACATTGAGATGTTCACCTAATGTGTAGATTCAAAGTGATTGAAGTGTGGTATGAACAAGAAGCAGAGGTTGTGATGGAGAATAATAGAATAATTTATAGGCTTTTTGCATAAAGGTTGACTATAGTACTGAAGCAAAGTGATCAGATATGGTTATAGCAGACAAAAAAATAATAATAAAGCAAGGTCATATTCTTTTGCAATATGATTTTAGAATCGATATCAAAGAAACTGAGAAATTTGAGAAATATCAAAACCTAGCCAGAAGATGAAAAGATTGTGCAAGATCAAAGTGAGAACTGTTCCTGTAGTAATTGGCGAATTTGGCACAACCCCCAAATTGCTACCTAAAGAGGTTGCAAGAGATTAAAATTGACAGCTGCACAATTGACCTGCAAAAATGTGCCAGCCTGTATTCTGCAAAATCTTAAAAAAGTTTCTTGAGATTTGAAGACCTGTTGTCAACAAACGCCCAAGACAACAACCCCGCTAACGTTTCATTAAAAAAAATATTTAGTGTTTTTTCATGTCTCATTGTTACCAATATTTTCGTAAACCTAATAAATAAGCATCTCCCAGTAGACCATTGCCCCCATGTAGGTATACTAAGATGTTTAGCAAAAATAGTATTAACATGAATTATAGCTGTAAGAATGTCCCCACTGACCGTTGGTTCAGTATAGATAGAATAAGTTATTTAATTGAAATAATATCAAGGTGAGTCACGACGGCAACAAGATGAACACTGATTCTATAACCCTTATTAAAAGAACTGTTTAGTATGTACAGGCATTATAAAACTCCTGTAGACTATTCAGTTGCACTATAGGGTTTAGCGAAAATACCTTTAGAGGAATCTCTCATCATACATAGTTATGCACTTAAAATATGCTGTACTATTGCAATATATAAAAATATATTTAGTTTAAGAGATGTTAATATTGAGAAATATAAAATCGATTCATCTAATATACAATACGCCGTCCGTACATTATTGTTTCGAGAAGGTGGATTCTTTTCTTTAGGCGAGAACATCTTTTGTCTTTTGCAATTTTTAACAAAACCTCGGAATTGGTGAAAATTTGCAAATATTTATATATCTAGCTTTAGGGGGAATGTTGAAATATCTGGTTTAAATGGTTCATTTCCCAGTAATGATAACCATAAAGTAAAAAGAGAATTAATTCATTCATCTATACTCTGCCTTCAGCAACATCATTTCCTTCTTTGCTAGATGTGTTTCTAGATGTTGTTGAAGACACGAAAACACTACGTTTGTTTGCATGCCTGCGCATGAGAGAGTGAACAGTGGAATACGTGACACGATATCAAACCATTTTATCGCAGCAAATCAAATCAATATGATTGATAATATTTCGATGTATTTCATAGATAGTGTCCCACTGCTTCCATTCTTAAATCGTTTGATTTATTGGAAATTTCACGATTCAAGAAAATATATGTTATGCACAGACACACACACACATACACACACACACACACACACACACACACACACACACACACAGAGGCACACAGACACGCACAAGACATACACGCACAGCACACATACCTACAATGCACACACGCCACTTAGACTCAGACACACATAAAACTGAAGCTTTTTGAATCGTAACGAGCTTATGTATGAATGTGCGGGTATCTGTAGATATATGTATATGCACGTGTGTCTGTGTGTGTGTGTTTATGTTTTATTTAGGTGTTGACATCTAGAAGAAATCTATGCCTAGCATGGTTAGTCGAGTAGGGAAAGTCTAAAGTGCGTCAGACAGGGTGTCTAATCACGAAATAGGGTTTTTTAAAGTTCGATAACAGAAACTTCTTGAGATGCATGCATCAGCTCAACATTAAGATATAGAGCCTTCAAGCGTGCCCATCTCACATAGTCTTCCACTTTCTCTAGGAGCATCCTAACATATGGCAGGGTTGTAGGTATATTGCGGATAGAGCAATCCATTCCTGTATTACGTTGGTTGCATCCTTAGAAACATCAACTCCACGTAGGCCAATCGTATGTGATGTAAGTTCATATGAATGTACAGCGTCAATTTGTGTGTTCTAAGGGTATATGCTCACTAGATGACAGGATTAATAAAAAAGCAAACACAGCACTCAATTCAACGAGAGATAAATAGTATTTAATGAATCTATGAGTTATACGTGAGCTAATTAAACTTTTATGCTCGGATAGTGCGGCAATCGAGCGGGGTTGTAATGCTTAACATGCACGATCTAGTAAGTGTTCAAGCTGAAACAACATGGCTACTCTGTTAGGAAATAAAGGAAAATATGAGATATAGAAAAGAGTCATTCGAAAGGAAGGTGTATAATATTGATCATAGAATGAAGTTTGTATCATTTTAACCACTGAAATGAAGACTATTGTTAATGCTTAATGTGTTCTCTCAAGAAGTTGCCATCTAAAAAGCTATGCTCACTAAGAGAAAGGCTAAATCGCGTTGAATTGTGCGTCTATCCTGACGAGAGAAACATGTAAGGAGATGATTCTGTTCACACATATGATTTATTAACTATGTCCAATAGATTTACAGGGTAATTATTGAAATCAGCAAACAAAAGGTATAAAGAATATACATACCCGGATGGAAAACTTTAATTTAAAAATTGTAGCTATTGACCAAATAGACAATAACAGTTGTATCACCATATAAGGTTACACTTGTGAAGTTACTTTTGAATGACAGCTAGAAAGATATGAATGTAATTCGATAGATCGAATTTATATCAGACATTGGCAGAATCACTAACCACCTCCCCGCACACACATATATACGTATGTGTGCGCGTGCGGTTATATATATATATATATATAT
>NC_068981.1:179664379-179665222 GCF_001194135.2 Octopus bimaculoides | reverse complement strand
TATATATATATATATATATATATATATATATATTGTTCTATTTGAGCATCCAATTTCATTAACTCACTACTGTTTACATATCATATCGGAAAATTTGTATTATTGAAAAACGAAAAAAGAAAAAGAAAGATAGATATATTTACCCTCGTGTCATATAACAAGAAATCTACATTGCTCCGTTTAAGTCACAAAGGGTAAGTTTCTTTTTGTCATTTTAGGAAACTACTTTTTAGGAAACATCTTTTATTGTTTCTTTCTTCAAAAAAAAATTCTTCCTCCATAATATATAAATATTACACTAATTTGATAAAATCGAATCCTCATATAATATAATGTTTAGAAGAATATATATCAATATTAATTCTGGCAATATCCGTTCAAATATATATCGATTCGAATTTCTTTATCACTTTCTACCTGTCAATCAAAAATAGTTTTAGAGGAATTCCCTTATATGGTGATATTACTGCAAATGTCTATCAGGACACAATTTGATTTATAGATTTAAAATAAAAAAATAAATTTAATTTTTCGTTGCATGGTTTTATATATGCATTAATGCACTTTCCTTGCTTGCTTTCAATATGGCCTCTCTACATACGTCGAAAATGATAGATATACTTATGCGACCTATGTAGAGATTGTGCTGACACACTGAAACAGTTTGCATACCGTATGTCCATAGTCAGAGACCAAACACTATCTTTGAAAGTTATTGTGTTCTTTATTGAATTGCTAATATGCTGCGTGTTCGATTGAGAATAAATGATATATATACATACATGAACCCCCACCTATATATATGTATGTTTATATGCATTATATATATATATATATATATAT
>NC_068981.1:179658840-179663802 GCF_001194135.2 Octopus bimaculoides | reverse complement strand
CACACACACACACACACACACACACACACACACACACACACACACACACACGCACACACACATATATATACACATACATACAGACGTATATGATATAAGAATATATTTCTACGTAAGCACACGTACTTATGCATATACATATACGTATGCATGTATGTATATGCATACACACACACACACACATGACGGACTTCTTTCAGTTTCCGTCTTCCAAATGCACTCATAAGCCTTCGGTTTCCGTCTACAAAATTCACTATAGAGCCTCATAAGGCACGAGGCTATAGCGAAAGGTGCCATAGTGTGGGACTGAAGGTGGAACCATGTGGTTGGGAAACAATCTTATTACGACACGTCCACTCCTGCGCCTATTACAAACAGACAGACAGACAGACAGACAGACAGACACACACACACACACACACACACACACACACATACACACGCACTCTCTCACACACACATATATATATGTGTATTTATGTATGTATGTATTTATAAATGTGTGTATAGGAATATACATTTGCACATATATTCATGTGTGTGCTTGTTCGTGTGTATGTATGTGAGTGTATGTGTCCTTGTATGTATGACAATGTTATATATATTCATGCAGTAGGTATTGGCCGCTTACTTCTTACGACTACACTCGTCTTAAAAAGATATTGTTATTTGTATTGTGTCCTGCTACTTGAGAAATAAGATGCTCTTACAGTAATTTCTTACATTGACTTCCGTGAAGCTACAGGTGTTTGTGATGGCAATATCGAGAAAGCACCTATTTATTTTTGTACACTTTTCTTACTTGTTTATTGAAAATGATAAGAATCTCATAGATATCTCTTTAAAGATTTCTCACGTAGAGTAACAAGAATCTTTGCGTTTTAAGGAAATCTTTTTACGATGTTTATCCTGTGGAACGGTTTCCAAATTATCCTGAGGTCTAAAACTAGTTAGCGAGCGGATTTAAGTGTTGTAAAGATTAGAGACGTGTATTACACAAAGATGTTGATTTACCAGTGCAAAAGCTTCGATTTTTGCATTTTAGATATCATTAAAAAAAGTGTTTCGAATCTTACATATAAAGTTTATGGGGATCAAATCCCAAATTTTAAGCATAGCCCAGAAAATCAGATATCTTCCGTTATTTGTGTTTTTGCCCCGCAATATTGGAGTACCTACTGAAAATATAAATGCTCTTTAAGAAGTCCACTGTAGAGGCTTATATTTGGGGATGGTGTCAATTTGAAGTGTAAATTAAAACTAAAGGAATGCATCACATAAAGTACCCTGTAGTATCTACTACTTATCATTTGTAGTTCATTAATAATGCATGGTAATATCTATAAATTGTTGGACCACACGCTAACTTTGAATTAATTGATTGAAACAAAGTTTGGAAGTCCTAGCTAGCTTTGTAAGCTATCAACAGCAGTAGTAAACATTGCAGTAACAGCATAAACAGCAAGAATATTGCCGACGGATTTTGCTAAAAGGAGTCGCTAAACACCCTGAAAGCATATCGTTTCTCCTTTATAAAATCACATTGATTAATGAAATCTAGGGCACAATATAAAAAGATGGAAAGAAAGCGCTATGTGTTTATCGTTTGAGTACTTTTTATCGTTGTTCGATTTGATCAGAAACGCTACAGCAACCATGACGATTAAGACAATGACATCAACGACAGTAATGTCGACAACGGCGATGACAGCAACAACATCACCAATAACAAAAAAGTCTAAATAAACCCATGAAGGAATGAAAATTAACGAACATCAGCAAAAACCAGAAAATAGCAAAGTAGGTCAGTCAGAATAACTGAGACTGCCGTACTGGGATATAGTTAAAGCTATAATAATTTAAAGCTATTAAAAAAAAAAAACACACAACAAAACAGAATAGCAAATTGAAAACCAAAAGCGAAAAAAAAAGAAAAATTATCGAAAAAGAATTAAATTATTTACAAAAAATTTTTTAAAAAAGTATGAAAGTGCTTATAAATATTTGTTTAACGATATTCTGTTTCAGAATGACTCGGTAAAGTGATACACATTCGATAAAAAATAAATAAATAAATTTACACAATTGCAATGAATATAGGAAGATTTTAGCGTTTCTTCTCAAATAAAGATAACGATCGATGTAAATATTTGAACTAAAATCGATATCCAAAATAATTACGACATCTGTTGTTCTGAAAAATTTGCTCCAGTTTTTAGATTTGGAATATGTTCAAATTTACTTATCAGCTTCGAATGATGTTATTTTTTTATAAAAGAAAACAGATTTCTTTTTTTTAAAGTATATTTTTGGTGATTTTCTGATTTGATTAAAAATGTATTCTATAATTATACAATGGCATTATTAATGAAAGTGGCATGCTGGGAGAATCTTTAGAGCGTCGAACAAAATGCTTAGAGGCATTCCTTCCGGTTCTAACGTTCTGAGTGCATATGTCACTGAGGTAAACTTTTCCTTTCATTTTTTCAGGGTCGACAAAATAAGTACCAGTTGAGTACTGGTGTAGATGGTATTGAATTGGTCCCACTAAAACTTCAGGCCTTGTGCTGGCAGAATCGTTAATGCGTCGGACAAAATGCTTATCAACATTTCAACCGGCTCTTTAGCTTCCAAATTAAAATTCCTTCGAGGTCGAGTTTCCCTTTCATCTTTTTAGTGTCGAAACCAGTTGAAAACTGGGGTCAATGTAATCGTCCCCACCCCTTAATCAAAATAACTGGTCTTGCCAGAAACTTGATAAAATTATTATTACAAAAGCGGTAAATTGGCAGAATTGTTAGAGCGTCAGTAAAAACTGCTTTGGGTTATTTATTCCAGCTCTACAGGATGAGTTGAGGCGGAATGACCCAGTGGTTAGGGCAGCGGGCTCACGGCCATAGGATCGCCGTTTCGATTCCCAGACCGGGCGTTGTGAGTGTTTATTGAGTGAAAACACCTAAAGCTCCACAAGGCTCCGGCAGGGGATGGTGGCGAACCCTGCTGTACTCTTTCACCACAACTTTTTATCACTTTTACTTCCTGTTTCTGTTGTGCCTATAATTCAAAGGGTCAGCCTTGTCACACTCTGTGTCACGCTGAATATCCCCGAGAACTACGTTAAGGGTACACGTGTATGTGGAGCGCTCAGCCAGTTGCACGTTAATTTCACGAGCTGGCTGTTCCGTTGTTCGGATCAATTGAAAACCCTCGACGTCGTAATCGACGGAGTGCCAACACACAGGATGAGTTCAAAGGCATCCGATGAAATAAGAACCAGTCAGATACTGCAGTCGGCGGTATCCTTTCTTCTCACAATTGCTGGCTTTGTGACTAATTTAGAAACCATTATCAACGCGGAGGTGGTGGCGGGGGTAGTGGCGCTAGTAATGATAATGATGAAAATATAGAACAATGATGATGGGGATAATGATGATGATAATGATGATGATAATGATGATGATAATGATGATGATGATGATGATGGTGATGATGATGGTGATGATGATGATGATGATGATAATAATGATGATGATGATGATGATGATGATGATGATAGTGATGATGATGATGATGATGATGATGATGATGATGATTCAGTTCCTCCTACAGTTTCACTTTATCCTTGTAATATTTAATAGAAAAAAAAAATTAAGAAAAAAAAAGTTAAGAAAAAAAAAAGGAATTTTAAAAAAATCGTTCAGAAAACATAATTCATTTACCCCACCCACCATGAATCTCAAACAAACAGTCAACTCTTTAAAACACTGCAGCTGCTTGCGAAAGATATCACTGTAAAAGCTCATAAAAAAAAAGAAAAAGAAAAAAAGAAATAAATAAAGCTATCTTACAAGGTGACGGTTTTCTGCTTCTTTATTAAATCTTTACATCGACGCTAAATATAGCCATCGGAAGAAATGAACTATACAAAAAAAAAAATTATAAAAACGGGTTAAAAATATAATAAATGCAAGATATAATACCTAGCGTTTTGTGTACATTTTTGTTAACAATTAATATTCAGATTGTGTGTGTATTTATGTTTATATGTATGCGTACATATAGAAGTGTGTGAATATTTGTATGTGTACGCTGAAAATATTTGTGCATATGTATGTGTGTATGTATATATGTATGTATAGGCAAATGTTTTCTAGTATAGCCTCAAGCCGACCAAAGCTTGTATATGTATGTATATATATATATATATATATATATATATCTATATATATATATATATATATATGTATGTATGTATGTATACACATATACATACATATATATGTGTGTGTATGTCTCTGTGTCTGTGTTTGTCTCCGCCACCACTGCTTGACAACCGGTGTTGGTGTGTTTACATCCAATCACTTAACGTTTCGGCAAAAAAAGACCGATGAAATAAGTTTCAGGCTAAAAAATGTAAGTACTGAGGTCGATTTATTCGACTAAAAAAATAATTCAAGGTGGTGCTCCAGCATGACCGCAGTCAAATGACTGAAACAATTAAAGGAATAAAAGAATAAAGAAAATATGTCAATCTTAAAGGTGTTGAGATCAAGCAAATGATAAACGGTTGCATATCATCTCATGCCTTTTCATCCTGTTTTGCATGTTTTCATGGGTCAGCTATGAAAATTGTATTTGAATATTTTCTATTTTTATTGTCTGCATATTACTACTATTACTACTACTACTACTACTACTACTACTACTACTACTACTACTACTACTACTACTACTAATAATAATAATAATAATAATAATAATAATACTAAAGATAATAAGGCCCCGATGAGATGTGGTATTCCATATTTTATAATATGCATGAATCGTTCTGGATATTGCATCGAAATGTTCATTGGTAATTTTCATTATTATTATTATTATTATTATTATTATTATTATTATAAAGTATTTTTAATGGATCAGTTTTGATCTCTCTTTAAAGTCGATATATGTATATATATA
>NC_068981.1:179654744-179658319 GCF_001194135.2 Octopus bimaculoides | reverse complement strand
GTACGTGTGTGTGTTTGTGTGTGTGTCTGTGTTCATGTTTCATTTTATTCTTCAGATGTTTTTTTTTCTTAATTTCTTGTATTAATGGTTTTGTCGGTTGAGAAAAAAATAAAAAAATGTTACATAAAAATAATGATTTTTCAAAGTATAACAACAGAACATAAAAATAATGATTTTTCAAAGTATAACAACAGAACATTTGAAATACTAAACCGATTTCAACGATTCCTGTTTTAACCTTTACTTAACACGGAATCCAAACAATTTCTTTCACAAGAAAACTTTTTAAATATACATTTATATATATATGAAAAAAAGTAAATGAATATATGACGCAAGCAATTACATTTACTATTTTTCAAAGTTTTCTAGACGTTAATTACTGAATACCCGTCGGTCTCTTCATACACTATCACCTGTGCTCTCTAAAACAGCCGCAGACAATAGAGGAATGTGATATATCAGTTGTGAATCTCTATTGGACGTATAAGATTTTGTTTTCACAACATTAACACACAGACAGACAGTAAATTTTTTCTTGAAATTATTTTTTATTAACAATTTGATATAACGGCATGTGCATATGCATACGTATATGTATATATATATATATGTGTGTGTGTGTGTATGTGTGTGTGTGTGTGTGTGTGTATGTGTGTGTGTGCGCGTGTGTGTGTATTTGTATATGTGTATATGTATATATTTATATATATATGTATATGTGTGTGTGTATATATATATATATATATATATATATGTAGATATATATATTTATATACATATATATATATATACAATCACGTGTGTGAGTCTAATTTTGTACGTACGTATGTATGTATGTATGTATGTATGAACGTGTAGTTCACTAGCAATGAACATGTTCTTAGACCATATATGTAATCTGAAATACTGACATCGTAACGCAGAAAGCATTCGCTTTAAGGTTGATGTTTGAAGAATTCAGCTTATGAAATATTACAAACTTTCGCCGCGTTTCTCTTATGACACAATTGCTTTTCATTTGTTGAAAATCGGTAACTGGGGTTTCTGTATGTATTTCTGTTCTTTGTTACCTTTCCGTTCCCATATTTAAGTTTTTTTTTTATATATTCTACAGTAAACATTAGATACAATAGATAAAACAATAATATTCTGTTTTCTTCTGTTCTGTCGTTTTTCAATATATTTACTCGTTTTCTTTATATTCAACTTAGTACTTGTTTCAGTCATTTGACTGCGGCCATGCTGGAGCACCACCTTTAGTCGAGCAAATCGACCCCAAGACTTATTCTTTATAAGCTTAGTACTTGTCCTATCGGTCTCTTTTGCCGAACCGCTAAGTTACGGGGACGTAAACACACCAGCATCGGCTGTCAAGCGATGTTGGGGGAGCAAACACAGACACAGAAACACACGCACACACACATATATACATATACATATATACGACGGGCTTCTTTCAGTTTCCGACTACCAAATCCACTCACATGGTTTGGTCGGCCCGAGGCTATAGTAGAATACACTTGCCCAAGGTACCACCCAGTGGGACTGAACCTGGGACCATATGGTTGGTAAGTAAGTCGCTTACCACACAGCCACTCATTCAACTTAGTATCTGAAGAGCTACTGCACTTCTGTTTTTTCGACTTTGGATATTTAAATAGTTTGCAACTTTCAAATTCAATTCTGCTTCGTTTTCTTTCTTAATCTGAATTATATAAACAATTAGTATACTATCATTAGCTAGCAGAATAGGTAGTTGTTTTTTTTTTGTTTTTTTTTTACAGTCTGATTTCAGATTCCACCGAGATATTTCATCCTTTAAGGTTACTGAAAATATTGTACCAATCAAGTAATGGGATCGATGGCATCGACTGACTTCCTCCTCACAATCTTTGGCCTAGTGTCTGAATCAGAAACTGTTATTTTTTAAATTGTAGTTATTCATAGTATAAGCTATGTTTCAAAGTGAATGAGACATCGTCGACAGTGATACCTAATATTTTTCTCGTATTTATTTTATCGACATCGGAAAGATAGAAAAACCTATAATTACTCACCAGTGTCATTTGACATCTGTTTTGAGAGGCAAAATTTAAAGCTATATGGTTTTCAGTTAGTTTATACCTTTCTGCAAGCAAACCAGCTGTAACTAAATTTAGTACAGATCCTTTACTTTTTCCAATGCCAGTAATCTTGCATTGGAAAGAAATCAATTGAACCAGCTAATACAAAGCTACTAATGTTTGGTATAATGTCATCGAGAGCAGTTTTAAGTCGGCACTTGACCTCTCAGGGAAACAAACAGAATTCTGCTTAAAACACAGCAAACCTTAGCCACAAAGGGATCTTGGATGATGTAGTCCGAAAATAGGTGGAATTATCTTGGCTGGATCCATTTGAACATTGGTCTGCTTGATCAGAATTTACCTGAGTGTAAAAAAAATAATATTTATTTTACTGATTTAGGTAAAAGTTATAGCAATCCCTCTAGTAGGATTTAAACTCAATACATAAAGAAAAAAGAACCCCAATTGTATCTGCCTGCCATCCAGATAGTCATTTGTATAGCACAGACATTTTACGCCAAGTAAATAGATGTTCCTGGTCATGACCATACTGTTTTTGCTTTCTTTTCTTTTTTCCTGTAGCAAGGTCTATATTAACAAAAGAATTCTTACTCTAGGATGCGATTTGAAAAAAACAATCGACTATTACTCGTTGCAGAAAGTGCGACAGAGTAGAGACATCCAGATATGCTCTTATTCCAAAAAATGTTTCAAAGAATAAATAAATAAATAAATATAATATCGTGTGCAGCTTTTGCTCTGACCTATCAATACTTCTAAGTTTCTACTGATTGGTTTTTCAATTTCTTATATTTTATTATTTCTTTACACGCGCACACCCACATACATACATAAGAGAATTGCTAATGATGATGACTTTTACGTGGATAAATTTCGTGGCGTAGAGAGAAGAGATTTCCATGCGTAGGCAACTGCAAGTCTTCCCAAAAGCTTTTGCTCAGAACAATACAATGATGTACACAGATAAATGGTGAATCTTAACCGATGGAGCTCTCCATATATACATATACCATGATATGTTTTTTAATAATAACAATGCTAATATATCTCTTCTGTTGAAGGATCAGAGTCCTAAACGTTAAGTTTCTTCTCATTTTTTTAAAGCGGGGAAATTAATGCAATATTTGAAAACCAGTCCCACGCGTCGACTTCACTTTGTGATTTTTGCTGTTAACATATGTGTGTGTGTGTGTATGTGTGTGTGTTTGTTTGTGTGTGTTTTTGTTTGTGTGTGTGGGCATGTGTGTGTGCGTGTGTTGTGTGTATGTCTATGCTGTATGTGTGTACGCACGCTTGTGTCCTTGTATCATCATGAAGAAAAATTGTTCCCGGAATAAAGCCGAAACATAGTCACCGAATTCTATACGCAGTGCTCAATGAATATAAATATCAGAATGAATTACATCAAATTCAGAATTCTAAAACGAAATACAGAGTGTTATAAACGGGATTGCATGTGAATATATATATATATATATATATATA
>NC_068981.1:179652580-179654380 GCF_001194135.2 Octopus bimaculoides | reverse complement strand
ATATATATATATATATATATACATACATACATACACACATACATATATATATTCCTATATACATAGCTATATGTGTGTATGAATATATATATATATGTATATATATATATATATATATATAGATAGATAGATAAATAGATAGATAGATAGATAGATAGATAGATAGATAGATAGATAGATAGATAGATAGATAGATAGATAGATAGATAGATAGATAAGTAATCCTTTCCTTGTTTCAGTTCTTCAGTCATTGGACTGGTAGCCGTGCTGAGGTACTGCCTTGAAGGCTTTGTTTAATCGAAGGAATCGAACCGTGTTCTAAATTTTTATCTAAAGACTGGTATTACCGAACTACTATGTTACAGGGATATAAACAAACTACCTTCGGTTGCGGTGTGAGACAAACGCAGAGACATCCACATAGCTATATACATGGAAATATACATACATACACACGTACAGATACGTCTCTCTCCCTCTCTCTCTCTCTCTCTCTCTCTCTCTCTCTCTCTCTCTTTCTGTATATATATATATATATATATATATATAGTTCAAATTTACAGGAAGCAAAAGACAAAGACAGGTGTAAGAACAACACAACAAACAGGTATATTAGTTTAACGCTTCGGAAGAATGGAAAAGTCTTTTAGGCTTCGAGTCTAAGCTCTTCGACAGAAAGGATGAAAAGGAAAAAAAACGGAGAGAGAAGAAAAATGTACAGAGTTCAATGGTCCAACATGACGTATATATATATATATATATATATATATATATACACACACACATTTCATACGACCGTCCACCAGATCCACTCAAAATGCTGTAGTCGGCCTGGGGCTATAGCAGAAGACACTTGCCCAAGGTGTTACGCAGTGTCACTGAACCCAGTACCATGTGGGTGAGAAGCAAACTTCTTACCACACGACCATGCGTGTATGTCTCAGAGTGAATGTCTGCCGACACCAATGCATGTGTGCTAGCATATCAATGCAGGTATTATTCTGCATGTGATACGCATGTACGGCATAGGCATATAGTTCCGTTGACATTTACGCTGATGTGTAGGTGAGTCTCTGCATAAATGTGTGCAGTCCATGCGTAGTGTTATTATCTGAATCATAAACAATGCGCAATAAGCAGCCAACCCGATCTGTTTCAGTGGTTGACTGCGACACCTGCACAACTGCCTACATACATATATCTATCATATGTGTGAGTGTATGTGTGTGTATGTATGTATGTATGTATGTGTAAAATGACACACATGTTTCGGGCTAAATGTGTTTTGTGTCTTGCTTTCTTGT
Organism: Octopus bimaculoides; assembly: GCF_001194135.2. Lineage (NCBI taxonomy): Eukaryota > Metazoa > Mollusca > Cephalopoda > Octopoda > Octopodidae > Octopus > Octopus bimaculoides. Next base: position 179,653,076 of record NC_068981.1, on the reverse strand, counting down.
GTACGTGTGTGCGCGCTTGCTTACTCCTGTCGTATCAATCGACAAATGGAATTTTCTCTTGTGCGAAGGCCCGGTGGATCGAACACTTTCAATACGTCTAAGTCAACGCACGTGTTTCTGCACGCATTACATGGAGTGTGGTTCTAAATTGAATTTAAAATGATATACATGCACGATTTTATTACAAACAGGGAAACAAATACAGACGTAGAAACAGGTATACATGCTCACACATACATATAATATTTTGCTATTTATACATATATATGTATCTATGACTATATGTATACATGCATGCATGTATGTACGTTTGTATGTAGGTGTATGTATGTATGCATATATGCATGTATACATGCATACATGTATGTATGCTTGTATGTACGTACGCTCATATGCATGTACATATGCATATTGACATATGCACTCACACACATATGAATACACCTATATGTAGTTGTATATATATATATATATATATATATATATATATATATAT
>NC_068981.1:179649968-179651536 GCF_001194135.2 Octopus bimaculoides | reverse complement strand
GTGTGTGTGTGTGTGTGTGTGTGTGTGTGTGCGTGTTCGTGTGTGTGTGTATGTATAGACACCAATATAAAAAAAAACATACAACCACGAGCACACATAACTGTATATCAGAATAACTGAAGCGTGTAAAACTAAGAAAACTCCGCACCCCTTCATTTGAAGACCTTAGCTATGGAGATAGAGACGAAGTAATAATATTGTTTTTTTTTTTTGTCTTAAATAAACAGAAATAATATTGGGAATCTGCCTGTGCATCTGTTTCAGTTTGACAATCGTACCGGTTTAAAGTACATGTACCTCTTCTCTGTAAATAAATCACTATATTTAATACGTGCTTTTAATTGTATAACACCAATAAACATCCAGATTTGAAAATGATATCCTATTCCATCGCGTAGGAAATTAGGTACTATATATATATTAATATATAGGTGAAGGTGTAGCTGTGTGGTAAGAAGCTTGCTTCCCCACCACATGATCCTGGGTTCAGTCCCTGTGTGTGGCACCTTGGACAAGTTTCTTTTAATAAGACCTCGGGACGACCACAGTGGATTTGATAGACCGAAACTGAAAGAAGCCCGTCGTATATATATATATATATATATATATATGTACAAGGTGCAGTGAATAAACTGTCGTGTAAATTACTCAAAAAGGAAAATAACACTGACATTTTACCAAAATTACATAAAAATCATCTTGAAATACTAAAAACCAAATTTATTCAATAAAATCGCCATTGACTTCAACTATGGCCTTCAGACGACTTCGGAATCTTCTGCAACTCTTCAGGACTGTCTCCTTGTTTAAGTTTATGAATGCTACGATAATCTTTGCCTTCAGTTCACCTTTGGTGTTGCAAGAAGTTGTTTTGGTCGTTCGTTCATCCGCGCCCCACACATAATAATCAATAGGGTTGCAGTCTGGGGAGTTAGGTGGCCAGGTGTTAGGGGTGATATGATCGTAGAAATTGTCTGAGAACCACGACTGGGCTTATCCTGCTTGTGTGGCATAGTGCAGAGTCCCGTAGCCAGATATAGGGTCTTCCAGCAGCCACCCTCTTCACACAGAGCAGCACTACCTCCTCGAGGCATTTAATGTAAACCTTCGTATTGAGTCTGAGGCCATGTGAGACGATTAATGGAGGTATAACGTCACCATCACAGCGATCACTCCAAACACGATGATGTTGACGGGATGCTTGATTTTTATCACTCTCGGTACATGTCCCCATATTGCACTGTCTTCAGATTGACAACCAAGCATCCTGAAATGTTAGTGTTGGAGCTTTCAGCGTGAATGGCGAGTAATACAGCATGACATTTCCAAATTTCTGACAGAGTGAATTGTGTCATGGTGCCTAGTTTTCTCACAGATGGTGCCCAACTGACCCTACAATACTATGTAAATAAAAAACAATGTGCATGCGCAAAATTAAAAATATAAAATGGGGATAATTTACCGATCGCATCCTGTATATATATGTAAAAGCATGTCATGCTTTCTGTGTAAGTAATATTTCATAAATGGCTGTATGGAGATATTGTTATAAATTGCCTTATATATAT
>NC_068981.1:179648849-179649689 GCF_001194135.2 Octopus bimaculoides | reverse complement strand
TATATATATATATATATATATATATATATATATATATACAGAGAGAGAGAGAGAAAGAGAGAGAGAGAGAGAGAAAAAGAAAGAGAGAGCATAGCATAATTAAGTATACCTGAAACAGGTTCATTGTGTATAACTTTAATGAAAAACATCGTATCAATCGGAAAAACATCGTATCAATCGGAAACACACTTGGACATAAGTTTCAGCATTATTGCTCCTCATCAGAGAGAAGGCGTATCCTCTACTCAGAGAATTTTGAATGTAAATAGCTGTATATTTTCAAACACACACACACATATACACACACAGGCATGCATACACACACGGATACATACACATGCACACATGCACGCTCATACATATATATGTGCGCATCAGTGTGTGCGTGCATGCATACGTCTTCGCGTTTGTACGAGTGTATGCTCTCTCTCTCTCTCACACACACACACACAGAGATATATGTGAAAGAGAGCATGTGGAAGAAACTATAAAGTGAAGATTTGACAATGGAAATAATAGAAATCTTTAGAAACAAACAGAAATCAAAATTTCGACTGACTTATCAGTTTTGTGATTTTAGAAAAATTATGAACTTATCGATTTTGGTGGAGAAAAGTAAGATAATGAAAAGAAGAGCATAAAAATCCATCGACCATCTTAACATTATGTTTCTTCCGAAGGCACTTTTTAATAGTTTCTATTCATCTTTTATACTTTCTTCTCTCTCTCCCGCCTCTTCTATTTCACTCACTTTGCCTCCAAGACCATGTGTGCCCGTGTGTGTGTGTCTAAGCGTGTGTGCACGCGTGTTTGTACACACACACACACACACACACACAT
>NC_068981.1:179648215-179648839 GCF_001194135.2 Octopus bimaculoides | reverse complement strand
TATATATAAACCCTCGTTTAAGTTTGCATGTTTGATAAGACCTCTGTGTCTCGTAATACATCTCTATCGCTCTTACTCTTTACCTCTCTCTATTCCCTTTTGCCTCCTACTATCTAAATCTCTTCCTCCTTATGTATATGTGAATGTATATATATGTATATACGCATTTATATATATGCTTATATACATCAAAGTGCATATATCGTTCTTACTGTATCTACTTCCTTTCTATTTCTTTCTCTCTTTGTGCTCACTCTGTTTCCCTCTCTTTGTGTCTGTAGGCCTTCGCCTGCATGCTCTTTTATGTATACACACATATATGCTCATTTTTATTTGTGTGCATATATATAGCAATATAAATGTATACACTCCCACCTCACTACTTCTCTGTCCCTCTCTCTGTCTCTCTATCTCTCTGTCTCTGTCTTTCTGTCTCACTTTCTTATTTCCTTGATTTCCTATCTATCTAAGTATATCTGACTATTTCGTTTCACACCCTCTCTTTACACATCTCTCTGTTTTTGCATTTTATGTATGTATGCATATATGTATGCATGCATACATGTGTGTATGCATGTAAACATATTTATGTATGTATATATGTGTGTTTGAATGTATGCATGT
>NC_068981.1:179645527-179647812 GCF_001194135.2 Octopus bimaculoides | reverse complement strand
TTTCATAATTTTTCTTTATTCCATCATTTTACCATTTTTATTTTATTTCAATTTCTTCTTAGGCATTTCTTCAAGACAACCTGCTAATACAACCTCTGATTTCCATTTATTTCTCGAGGAAATCTTCTCTCCCTCCAACCACGCTTTTTCACCATCTGCGTCTCCGGCTGTCTTTCTCTCTCTCTCTTTTTCAATCTCTCTTTTTTTCTCTTATTCTCTCTCTCTTTCTGTCATATTTTTTCTTGAATTCTTTATGTCATTCTGTCTGTCTCTATTTCTTTATTTTTGTCTTGGTTTCTTTCATTTCTTTTCCACCATTATTTTTGTGTCTTTCTAGCGTTTACGTTTTTTTTCTTTGCGCTCTTCGTTTGTTTCTTTGTTTCATTTTCTCTTATTTCATTCATTTGTTTCCAAAATATTTTTTCTGGTGTTATTATTCGTTGTTCATACCTTGTTTATTTCTCTTTCTCCTAAATCTCTTTATAACGATTTCTTCTAATTCATTGTAAACTATTTATTTTTTTCTGGTTGGTCTTCTCGTCTTTCTTTTTGCTTATCTACATCTTTTTAGTTTTGCTTATCCCTGCATTTCTATATGATTCTATTGCTATTAATATGTTTGTTTACTTTATATATTTGTTGTTGTATTCTTTCCTTTTCGTTCCAGATTTACCTCGTAATTTCTCATCTGTATAATATTTGCTATTTTATTTACTTTATATTTATTATTCCTTAATCCAATTTTATTGCTTTTCTGGACTGATTCGATCTCAATTGTCTTAAATTTTAGTTGTTAGTTTTCTCTAATTTCCTTCAAGCAACATTTTCCTCATTACTTCAAAGAAAGCCAACATTAGAATCGCTGAACAGTATTTGTATAACTCTCTCTTTCTCTCTGTCTCCCCTCTCTCTCTTTGTGTGTATATATATATATATATATATATATGTGTGTGTGTGTGTGTGTGTGTGTGTGTGTGTGTGTGCGTGCGTGAGTGTTTGCGTTTGTGAACACGTGTGTATTTATTCATATACGTATGCGTCTGCATATATCTTAGTATCTATCTCTCTCACTCGCTCTCTCTCTCTCTCTCTCTCTCTCTTTCTCTCTCTCTCTCTCTCTCTCTCTCTCTCTCTCTCTCTCTCTCTCTCTCTCTCTCTCTCTCTCTCTCTTTATGAGTTTGAATGTGTGCCTGCGCGCGCGCGCGTGTGCGTATGCTTAGATGCATTAACTGGAGAAAAGTATTCAATACCTGTAGTAGAATTTACACGTTCGAAACTAATGATTCTTTGGATTGCTAGAATTCTCAGGATTGCCAGAACGACAGGTCTGATTCTTTGTGGGCTGCCAAGCAACAAGATCCATGTGTGTGTGTGTGTGTGTGTGTGTGTGTGTGCGTGCGTATGCGCATGCACACACATGCGCACACACACACTTATATATTCATATATAGATAGGCAATCGCATATACACATATAAGCATATAAGTTCGTACGAGATAAAACGGCTGACTTTGTACGTCACGTCTTCGTTTACAAATATACCGATTCAGATTTCTTAAGCATATTGTTGAGTTCTATTTAACTTCTCCGTTCAGATTCATTGCAAAATGTCACTATGGATTATGATAATAAATATCGGGTCCAAAAGAAGTCATAACAATTCAAAACGTGTCTACACCCTATAATTCGTATCAGATAAATCGATTGTTAAAAATACAAGACCTTTACTAGAAATAAATAGTTGGTATCTCATGTTCCATCATCTTTTTGTGATTGATTTCTTAAGATAATTTAAAGTAGTTACTTAAAATAATTCTTCCATACCTTTCGCGCAAACCGGTAACAACCGACACATGTTTCGGTTTGTCTGACTTCGTCAGTGACGTTAATCGTGATTGCAGATGAGTGGATAAATTTTTACAAATACAATGCTGCTGCATACACGACTGATCAAAATAATTTGAAGAACGAAAACTTCTGGGAAATAATTTGAAAAGCTTGTGGCATAAATTTGGATAAATATCTCAAAGGGTAGATGTCGTATGCAATAAATATCCAATTCTTGATAATCAGAATTAGTTTCTAAATCGAATTAATTTTTTTAAGTAAGATTGGACTGTCATTTCCCTTAATATTTAAATTAAATTAGGAAATTAATTTCTTGATATTATCTCCCATATTCTTTCAGAGTCGGCACTATTACTGATAGGTTTTATTTTACCTCCTCTCCAAGCAGTAGAATTCGATTTCAACCAAATGATATATGTATATATATATATATATAT
>NC_068981.1:179644609-179645338 GCF_001194135.2 Octopus bimaculoides | reverse complement strand
TATATATATATATATGAATATATAGATATATATGTACATATGTACATATGTATAAACTAAATATATGTGTATAAGTATTATATACACACACACACATATATATATATATGTGTGTGTGTGAGTGTGTATACAGTTTTGTACGTATGTATGATTTGGCACGTTGTATACATGCATATTATTCTATTACAGCGAAATATGAGTACGAAATAAACTTTAAAAAAGGCCTTGAATTGAAATTTTTGGGCCTAATGTGTAAAGTTTTAGTGAAATGCTGATTTTTGCCTATACATGAAACACAATAGTACAAACTAATAAAACGGTTCATTTCACTAAATTTTCAAGTCCATTATACAGCATTAATTTTGTCCTTAAGATCACGAAAGACATGATGCGATGTAGGAATAATTATGGTTGCGTTATTAAAAAACAATAACTATATTAAATAAGCTGACAATGGTTACGATCAGACCATGGCGATAATGATGATGACGACGGCCACGATGATGACGGTTATGATAATGATAATGATGATGATGATGATGATGATAATGGGGCATAAGAAGAGCTCGAGTAAAGCAGCGTTCATGACTGTGACTGCAATAATGTAATAAAAATGATGAATACAATAAGTGTTTAAATATGCACCAAAGAAAAAGGCGTTTCTATGCATATATGCATTCGTACGCACATACGATATATGTATGTACGTATGTACACATATATATATAT
>NC_068981.1:179639836-179644325 GCF_001194135.2 Octopus bimaculoides | reverse complement strand
ATATATATATATATATATGTATGTATGTATGTATGTATGTATGTATGTATGTATGCATGTATATTTCAATGAAGCATCTACTACAGAAATTAGTAGAACTCTAGTTCGTGGGAAATCAGAACTTATGCGTTTCTTTCTATAGGATGAGAAACCAGTTCTGTATATTTTCCTTCCAACAAACTGAAGATATTTCTCGTTCGTTGTAACATTATATTACTCGTTTGAGTTTCAGCAACTAATTTTTGTATTTCTGTTTAATCAGTGTGATTCACAATGATAAGTATTCAATCATGTTGTGATAATCCGATCTTTCTCATGGCCTCTTTGACTACATAGTAGAATGTGTTTGTCACTTCTCAAACATTGGGATGTAATGAAGGATATTTGTTTATTACGAGTTGTAGAGCAAGTGACTGCTTAAGGGCCTCATGTTTTGATTCTTAAATACCTGTTGATAATAGAGCAGTGTTGATAATAAAGAAGATATGGTAGTGTAAAATAGACACACACACACACACACACACACACACACATACACGCGCGCGCGCGCACACACACACACACACACACATATACACACACACAAATATATATGGGGTTCAAAATTATAGAAAACAAAAGACGAAGGCGAAGACAACAGGCAGGTGTTTTCGTAGGATTAACGGTTTAACATGATGTAATGATGAAATACGTACGCGCACACATATACATATATGTGTATACAGCAGTGCTCTGGACCCTAGTCACCTGGACGGGTTCAGGTACACAGCTATTGTGGTATCATGATAATGATGCGCAGAAACAATTGTAGAGACTTGGAATAAAGCTTGTTCATTCTATCTTCCAGAATTAAAATTCTTACGCATAAAAGCTGCGAGTATTCACTGATTTCCATAGGTATATCAGGTAAATGCAGAAGTCCGACTGTATGACTGCATTTCGTAACGTATACACGTTCAGGAGTTTTGGAAAGTACACCCTAAGGTTATTACGCCGAGAATATCTCTGTCTGTCTGTTTGTCTGTCTGTCCGTCTTTCTATATGTCTGTCTGTCTGTCTGTCTATCTGTCTACCTACCTACCTACCTACCTACCTACCTAACTACCTACCTACTTACCTATCTATCAATGTATCCATCTATATATCGATCGATAGATAGATAGACAGATAGACAGACAGACAGACAGACAGACAGACAGACAGACAGATAGATAGATAGATAGATAGATAGATAGATAGATAGATAGATAGATTCAATGCAGCAAATTAGCAAATAGAAGAGACTGAGGTTAACACGTCGCCCCTCGGACTGTAGGCGGGGAAGATATACAACACTATACATGTGGAAGGTCCTGGTAGCGGTCTTTCAAAGCACGATGTACTTGCTACAGTTGTTGAGCATAACGGTTAACGTTTACAATTTAGGAAAATGTCAAAGTGCAACACTCCTTCGAAATTCCACCAAACACACGACGTGTCTTCCTGTTCAAATCGTCCTTGTCTAACGCAGTTTCTAAAGCTTGTCTTAACGAAGCCACTGCTTTCTCTTCACAAGATTACCAATTTAGATTTATTTTTCATCCTTAGCAAAAATTCGACGCCAGCATTGGCTATCTCGAGGATTTTCTAGCAGTTGTTTGCAAATGTTCACACGTCGCTGAACCTGTGAAAGGTCAGTTCATGTGGAATTTCTTGACAGCGTCTTTTCACAAGACGACGCTTACGGATTTGTCGATTGATGATGTCTTGTAAAGGAGCAAGTTCTGCAGACAATGTACGAATGTTTGTGCTTCGCTGTTGTCCATGGATTTCAAAGAAGGCCTCATTTACCATAACAGAAGTTCTCCGTGAAACGTATGAACCAGTTTTTTGCTACACGTTCGTTGACAGTTCCTAGGCCTTCCACATCATTAATTTCTTTTGTTACTACTCTTGCCCCATTCCTGTTTTCCATAGATAGCTATAAAATAAAGTATAATCAATTGATGTTTATATAGTATGTATTAAAATAATGTCTAAACAGTTCAGCAACGATTGAATAACAAGTTGTATCAAATTAATGACATAACGTATAAATGCAAGTTGCCAAATAACATCAGTGAAAATCCAAAAAACACTTGTGACACATCCTGGTAGTAGAACATACAAGATGTACTATGAAATATTGATATATATATTATATGTAACATCTTTTAAAATGTATGCTGATTTAAGATACGACGTGATAGTAATGTGATGTTAGAATATAAATAAGATATCATATTGTATAACATGGTACAATAATAAATGATATGATGATATTGTATATGGTTGTATATAATATATGATAGTACATATTATATGATAAAATATCATACTATATGATGAAATAAAATGTTAGGATATAACAAGGATTCTTGGGGTAAAATATTATCAATTGAGATTCTATATCTTGACGCCCCCCTCACCAGCCAAGCTATGTCCATGTCGATTTCCCATTCAATGTCCAGTATTTAAAAGAAGCTTTTATGAATCCTCACCTTTGATTCTGCAAAGTCGAGCAAAATACGAAACCCAATAATTAATCATGAGTACATTCATCGTATAAGAACTCTACATGCACCTAAGATATTGTTTCAATGTTATCCGTTGTGTATATTTGATAAGTATGTGTAGAACTATCAAAATGTGTTTAGAATTTAGAATTTACTTCAGTAATTTGACAAGAAAGACTTGAGCACTGTGTATAATTAGAATTCAAAACGTGGAATTTAGGAGAGAGACAGAAAGAGAGGCAGGGAGATAGGGAGGGAAGCCAACAGGAAGAAAGCGATAGAAGAGAAAGAGAAATTGAATGAACACTTAGCCTTGTAGTAAAAAAACAGCAACAAATATTTATGATATTATCACTAACGAATGGCAAAGATACGATCAGGTGGTATATATAATTTGATTGTCAGAGTAATGTGTATATGTTCGATTATAAATTAACAAAGACATTACTGCTAGTTACATGGAAGATACAACGAAACAATTAACGAAAAGTTAGTGTGTAAATCAAATAAATCAAAAGATAAAGAAAAACTCGGATATATGTACGTAAAGCAGAAGATAGATAATTTGATAAGAGCAAACAGTTAACACTACCTAAACTGAAGAGTAACTTGTGCACCATTTTCAATGTTGCAAACATTGCTGATGTCGAAATTTAAATTCTCAATTCAACCTTCGAAATCCACTAATTACAACGTACACGCATTCATAAATAAAATAAAATAATAATAATAATAATAATAATAATAATAATAATAATAATAATAATAATAATAATAATAATAATAATAATAATAATAATAATAATAATAATAATAATAATAATAATAATAATAATAATAATAATAATAATAATGATAATCTTTGTACTGATTCTGAGGAAAGCAAAAGCTGGTTATATATTCAAAAGCCGCCAACAAAAAGTCAACCAGTTGTTATTCATGGATGACCTCAAACTTTATGGTAAAGATGAAGCCCAAGTCAGTTCCCTCGTTGATACGGTGTATACTTTCAGTGCTGATATCAGAATGGAGTTCGGACTGAGAAAGTGTGGAGTGCTAGTCTTGAAGAGAGGCAAAATCAAATACATGGACGGGCTAACGATACCGTCGGGGGAGGTTATGAAGCAGATAGAAAAGACGGGCTATAAGTACTTGGAGATTTTGGAATTGGATAAATTGATGGAGAAAGAAATGACAGAAAAATTTAAGGTGGAGTACTTGCGCAGACTCAGATTAATACTTCAGTCGAAATTAAACGGACGGAATAAGATTGAAGCTATCAATACCTGGGCGGTTTCACTCCTTAGATATGGAGCAGGGTTATCGCATGGACAGTAGACGAACCAAACGGCTTAGACAAAAAGACAAGGAAGTTGCTAACTAGATATGGGACACTCCACCCAAAAAATGACACAGACTGTGTATACCGAGGAAAAGAGGGAGAAGAGGACTTATTGGATGTGAACACAGCATTAAAGCAGAAGAAAACAACATAGCATGGTATGTAAAAAATGCCACAGAACTGCTATTATTAGAAGTAAGAGGGTCAGGTCTGTGTAGGATGAAAGATTGCAAAGATAAAGCACGGTACAAGCAATTGAAAACGAATGAAGCTGAAAAAAGGGGGGTAAAGAAAAAAATGCATGGACAATTTCATAGGGATGATGAAGATAAGAGAGACAGATAGCTGTGGATGACTAAAAGTGATTATTTAAAATTCCTTTTATTCCCCCACAAGGGCAGCTTGTGGAACATGGGGGATGAGTCGATAACATCGACTCCAGTCAGCTGGTACTTATTTTATCGACCCTGAAAGGATGAAAGACAAAGTTGGCATGGGCTGTGTATTTATAGTGAAAATTATTGTATGTGGTTAGACGATCTAAAGTCTAATTTTCAAAATATTGGAATAGGAAATTATTTTCTTTTGTCCTTATTTATAATTGCATATATAT
>NC_068981.1:179631965-179639600 GCF_001194135.2 Octopus bimaculoides | reverse complement strand
ATATATATATATATATATATACATACATATACATATACACATCTATCTATCTATCTGTCTATATATACATACATACAGAGAAAGAAAGGGAGAGGTAAAGAAAGATAGAAAGAAAGAAAGAAAGGAAGAAATCGTTGAATTTTAGCCATCACGCGTAAGGCCACACTGGAATGTTCTTTCAGTCGTTGTTACTCATTTCTTGTTTTGTAATTTTAAATTCTATATTATATTAGCCTCAAAATATTTTGCGAATTATTTTCATTGCCAATTTCTGGTAAGTGCATCAGCGCCTGTTACACGACATCTTCTATTATGAATTAGTGAGAAAGACAGGAACATCATTGATACCTTTAAAGACAGCCACCAGTTTGGCGTTATATTACACGAGGAAGAACAATTTGGTGTATATAAGAGAAATATAAGCAAATTATTTTTTTCCGGTGAATTGCTAGAGTTGGGTGGATTGATTAAATAGAAAAATATTTTGCGTAGAGATTAAAGTGCTAGGAGCAGCAAGGTTGTCAAGCGTAAGAAAGAAAGAAAGATCGTGTGAAATTGTGTACAGGTGGAATCCAACTAGCTATAAGTTCATACAAGTAGATATCTTTATAGCAACGAGAGATAGTTGGACAATAGCTGGAGGGATTTCACAGACTGATAGGTAGAGACAGATCTATCATTAACGGTTTCAGATGGTTAATCTGATACCTGAGCAACTACTGCACTTAGATATCTCTTAAAAGCCTCAAGGAAAACTTTGATTTTGTAACTTTTAAAGAAGGTATCTTTAACCTATTTAAAAGTGTTTCTCTTTTCTTACGTATATTCTTTCGCTGTTTCGCTTCCGTATATTCTGGGGGTTTTTTCGTATATTCTTCCACTGTTTCGTATATTCTTGCACGTATGCATTTAGCAGTGTAGACAATACATTTCTAATTTAGAAAAATTTTCGCCTTTTGCTTGCTTTTCCTAAGTCTTATATTGCTAAGTATTAAGGCCTACTTAATTCATTACTTATATACTACTTGCTCTGATAGTTATTGCTGTTTTATTTTTTTCTTATCTTGAGCCCCCAATCAGCTTTTTAAACAGTAAGAACTGTGGTGTCTTTTCTCATATATAAGAATTACGTTATCCAGTGGCAAAGCGCGATATTGGGAAGATTAATTTGCTATTACTGTCAGATCAAGTAACAATTTGGTTTCCTCAGTAGATTTCTCAGTTATTTTTGCTTAAGCGGTATGGTCCCACTGCGCAATGGTTGTTAGCTGACGATCTATATTTTAGCCACGTGTCGTCCAACATTTTGGGAGTAAAATTGGTATGCAGAAATTGAAGAAGCTTGTCATTGTTTGTGTGAGTGAGTGAGTGTATATATAGATCGTGTGTGTGTATGCAAGCGCGCGAGGGAGATGAGCATGAGAGTGATATCTTCTTGTCTTTCTGCGTTCGTTGAGTGGAATCAAGACGAAAGTCTCTCTATTAAAACTGTGTTGTATGTTTGCAGTTAACTACGAAAGCACGTCCGAGCTTCTTTGATATGTCCTGACAAAAACAAACAGCCAAGGAAACAAATAGACCCCTTGTAAACAAAGGAGGTTCGGAACGCCCGGGCCGTTTTGTTCGACAGAATCATGGATGGTTACTATGCTTGGAAGTAAGTAACTGTTGGAGATATGAAAGACATTGGTCCGTAGACAATTTGCCTTCACGAATTCAGATCGTCCTATGCAAGCATGGGAAAGTAAACATTAAAAGAATATAGTGTTTTCAAAAACGAACAGATTTACCAAAACGTACACAGTTGAAACTGAAAATATTCTATGAATGTATAACTTTAGAAAAGGTAGAAAATAGTGGTTTTCGCCCACAAAGGGGAATTTGTTCTATGCACATATCGCTTAGTAACATCATTTAATTGTGTCACTACCCGTTATTTATTTAGAAAATTCAACATTGGTGGTATAGCGTACATTCATAAGCTTATGTTGTGATAAAGTTGGCAGACAGTTGCTAATTGTCGGCAGTACATTTTTATAGCACGAACGTATATGCCGGAACTCGAGAATACAAATTCAAGGCCTTTCCACACGTAACACCACTGGCATACGCACTCGAAGTTCCAGATCTCTTATAGGGTCGCCGTTCAGACTACACGCAAACACACACGCACAAACACACACCACACAAACACACACAAAGATATAGAGACACTCACAAGTAGGTATACACGTGATATATGTATCGGGTCATCCCATAAATAATGCGGTTCTTTTCAATTGCATGGACCAAAAATCGGTGGGGACGGGATAAAATACCTGCATCAACTTGCTATAAAAGCAGACGGTAATTTTACTTTGCCCTTACTCTTAGTGCAAGTTTTGAAGAGTGCAGTTCGATTTTATCAGTTCTTTTTTCAAAGCTATAATGCAAGTGATTTTGGTTCAGCTTATAGCTGAAGACACTTGCTGAAGTTGCCACGAGGTGGGACTGAACTGAATCCAAAACCCTATGTTCTGGAAGCAATTTTCTTACGAAACATAGTTTTTGTGCTTAAATTAATATGTTGCTTAAGATTAAAAGTTCGTTACCAGTATCAGCTGCATACATGTATTTCTGAAAACACCTTAAAATTTCACTCGTGTATTGCTAAAACCTGTTCCATTCTATCTACTATCAATTTCTTGTTTGCTTCAATCATTTGTTGTGTAGGAAAAAAATAATTTCATCATATTTTTCAAACACCAACTGTCGTTCCTAAACAACCCTACCTCCTTACATTGATAACTATATCAAGTATGAGAACTTATTTTGTGAATTCTCTCTTAAAAAGTTTTTTGAACGATGGTGTGTTTGCCACAAAATACTTTTCAAGCAGTTGGCAGTTTTATGATTTATTTTACACGTTCAAAAGTATGACAGCTATGTAGATGTAATCTCTTAAATATTTAATGGTGAGTAAAAATCTCTAGGACATATTGATTCAATGTTTTTTATTATCATCATCATCATTATTATTATTATTATTATTATTATTATTATTATTATTATTATTATTATTATTATTATTATTATTATTATTATTGCCACACATTATAATTACGAAAGGATAAGTGAAACAAATTTAATTTTAGTAGTAACTCTATATCGAATATTTTATCAATTATTCCCGCAGTGTTTATTCGTATGTCCTATCGATTCTCATTTGGGTTACTTTGGAATCTGATAGTCTGTGGTAATTAAGTTGAAAAGTTTAAAAGCGAAAGGCTGTGAAACAAGATACCCCATCGCCCAATACTAATCTCTTATAATAATCGCTTACAATCAAAATATTTAATTTATTAAAACCCTTATCCTATTAACAGCTATTCGATCGAAAGTAATGAAAATAATTTATTGTATGAAGAAAAAAAAAGCAACAAAAATTCCTCAAACAACTCAATGTCGGCATTAAAAAAAATACGTGATCATTGAAGTCAGAAGTCACAATTTTCGTCAATTGCTTTATTTGATAAATAATGATTAAGTACTTACTTCGCCATCGCAAGAAAGAAAGCAAACGCATATATTATGCGTTGGTTTAAATAAGTGTAAGTTTTAAGCACGTGCATTTAGGTGAATATTTTCCCACCTCGTATTTATATATCTGCATTTTTTTTTTATATTTGGATATGTGCTTCATTATATTGGTTTGGGAGTTATTCATCATAATTGTATGCAGGGTAATGTAATATAAGTTATGATGGTTTGGTGATTCTAGCTTAATGTGGTTTATTTGTGGTGCAACAGAATTCATTGATACAATATTTGAATTGAGACTGCTACATAAAAAAAAATAAGTGAGCAACAACTTCAAGATTATAGATTTTTACTATATTAATAAGATGAATGACAGCTTTCTTTATCTTTCCCGCCTTCTGTCTCTTCACCTCTCTCTCTCTCTACACACACACATATGCATAAGTGTGTGTCTTCACACACATATATATATGTGCAAGTATATACGTATTGTATTTGTAGGAGTTGCTTGTGACTTTAAGTTATTTCTCTCGAGGCTTTATCAAACAGTTAAGAGAAGCGAATCTTCAAGTCACAGTAAAATCCTACGTGCAGTAAATTTGTCTGTAATTTGTCAGCATTGAAGCCGCCTGAATCCTTTTATCTGTTAATGACTGTTATTTGTCACTTAAATCCCATCAAGATGTATTTTCAGACACATACACACACACACACACACACACACACACACACACACATACGTATATACAAACACACGTATGTTATATATATATATGTATGTATGTAAGTGTGTGTGTGGGGGGGGGTGACGTGCGTCTTTTCATTTTTTGATTGAGTATCGTCTGCTTACGTGTAATGCCTGTATAATTTGTATGTGTGTGTTTTTTATGTACGTATGTGGTAATGTGTATATATATATATATATATATATATATATATATATATATATATATATATATATTGTACTTTTATATATCTTGACAATATTATACACATGCATTGCCTGCTATGTGTATATGTGTAAAGTGTAGACTCTGGTAGAAGTGACTTTATATAGTAGCAGTTATGCTTTTAAAGTATATCATTTTTAGACAGTTGTACTGAGGACCACATTAGCCACATTACCATTGTTATTTTCAATGTGGGCCCAAATATTTTATAGTAATCTAGATCCTACCACGAGACCATCGTATTTTTATATTACTTTAATTAGAATACCATCAATACACAAAGTCACAACCGCAATCCTCCGCCTCGACTTTGCATATACATGTGGTTCTCATATACATGTGTGTCGTTTTGAAACCCTAAGACTTAGGCTTCTTGTCCCCGAGGTTTAACTTTCGTAGACACTGTGTTCCACAAACCTGGTTCTGAGTTAAGCATTTGTTGTCTCGCGGGGAAAATAAATATTACGTTGGCCGTTTCTTGTTATTTTCTATGGAGACGTTTATCATTGAGATATTGGGCTCGCGCTGTGTTTAATTGTCGGGATCCACCATAGATCACTCGACTCTAGTTGTATTGATTAATCTCTAACGATTTTCAGTTGTACATAAAGATACCACCCTGTTATAAATTTCCTGTCAGCTTGTCTCTGAGCCGCTACTTTCTTCGTCGTTGTGTCTAGTTTCTTTCTATATGCTTTGAGTAAGATAATTGCTTGATCAATCGATAGCTCTTCATAACGCGACTATCACATCGTAGAAAACGTCGCGTATTTATAGTTTCATCTCAGACACATTGGGTTGTTCGAGTATTCTGATATTTTCCCGTCTTTTCTGCAAGTAAATTCGCATTATTTTTCTTAAGCCATTTCGTGTAATATATTTCCAATGTATTGAAATGCCTCTATGACTCATTCAAGTTCTCATAAGAACTATATGTCTGCTACGCCATAAGTTTGGTTGCTGTCTTCTCAGACGAACACAAAGTTAACCTATGCTGCTGTTGCTACTCCTGTTCAGCTGAATGGATGTTAACAACGCAAAATGATGCTCTTTGCTCAAAGAACTAACACTTAGCCTGGTCGAGAAATAGAACGCATTACTCTATGCTCGTGAGCCTAGCACTCTAACAAGTAAACAATAATCCTTTACTTATACTATTAGTATTATTAATATACCATTACTTATACAATTTTTATTTCTTCTACCTCTAAAACTCACTTATTACAGTTCAAATCGCATTTAATGTAAACACTTGTATCATGATCATTAACTTCAACTTCACTATCCTGTATTACTAACATCATTAGCTCTACCATCAACATCAAATGTACCTCTGTTTCATCTCTAGAAAAACCTCCTTCATTTCCGTCACTATCAGATACATTTACATCTACAATCACTACCACTATCAAGCAAGCTATAATCTTCACCACGATAAGCTCCACCACTAACACCCAGCAACACCACAACAAGGTCAACAACAACGACAACGACGCCGATGACCACCACCACCTTCATCATCACCCTCATTCCGCCATCACAATACCCTCTGACCGATACGATGAACATAAACTCAACCATCGTCCTTAAATATGACGCGAACACTACATTTATCATAACTGTTACTTTTAAGATTACCATAGTTTTCTTAGTGCTCAACTGGTACTTATTTAATCGACTCCGAAAGGATGAAAAGTAATGTCGGTCCCGGTGGAATTTGAACTCAAAACATTGCGACCGACGAGATGCCGCTAAGCATTTCGCCTAGCGTGCTAATGATTCTGCCAGCACTCTGCCTTAGCCGTCATTTTAAATATCAATTTTTACTTTATTAAGAACAACCCCTTTAACAGTAATATTACCTCATCATAACTATCACATTCACCTCCGACATCACCCATTTATCTTAAGAACTCGTTTAATTATATATATAAAACAACGTGCTGAGAATCATCTATATTTTACTTGTAAGTGCAAATTTTGCTATTTAAAGTAATTGAAACACTGAAGTTGAATCGTTATTCTTTGTTTCCAATTTAATGTATGAAACTATTTATATACAACAGCATTCATGATATTCTCATATTAATATGACATGATGCTAATTTAGTAGTAACTCGGAGTAAAGTAGATTTTAAGTAAATACACCGCTGACAAAAGTCAAACTTTTGATTCAAGTTTTTTTCCTGTTTGCTAATTTGATTAGTGATTGAAATGAAAAATCATTCGAAAAATCTTTATTTCAACGCATACTGTATATATATATATATATATATATATATATATATATATACACTGAATATCTCTCTCTTTCTATATATATATATACATATATTGAATATATATATATATATAACTAATGCAAGTAATTAGAAAAAGGACAAAAGCACAGATTAACCAAAACATCGATTGGACCACGTTTATAGCCATACTCGATAACGAAGGGGCAGCCATTATATATGAGAGGACTTAAAAGTCTTGTGCGCAACCGACTGGGATATGCGTGAACGCATATGGTTTAGTGGTTAGAGCGTCGGGCTCACAATCATGAGGTAGTGAGTTTGATTCCTGGACAGAGCTGTGTGCTGCGCTCTTGAACAAGACACTTTGTTTCACGTTACTCCAATTCATTCAGCTGTAGAAATGGGTTGCAGCTTCACCGGTGCCAAGCTGTATCGGCCTTTATCTCTCCCTTGGATAACATCGGTAGCGTGAGGAGGGGAGGCTGGTATGCATGGGCGACTGCTGTGTGTGTGTGATGGACTCTACCGTTGAAGTCGATGTGCGGGCGTTCAACTTTTGCCAAACACCTTGCACAAGTGATTTGTTTATAGCGATCAATTATTTGTGTCGCACATTAGTTCACTCTCTCTATCAAATCGACGACGTCTCAACAGGTGCACTGCGCACCAGGCGTCACGTGTCGAAGCGATCGTAGAACAACGTGAGATGAAGTGTCTTGCTCAAGAACACGATGCACCACCCAGTCTAGAAATAGAAATCACAATCGCTAGTGCAACATCCGACCACTTGGCCATGTACCCTCGTACACATACATATACATACTTATACATACATAAATACATATATATATATGTAAATACAATATATACTGTAATATATATGTGTATATACATACATACATATATATATATATATATATATA
>NC_068981.1:179622368-179622854 GCF_001194135.2 Octopus bimaculoides | reverse complement strand
TATATATATAATGATTAGCAGCATTTCGTCCGTTTTTATGTTCTGAGTTCAAGTACCGCCGAGGCCGACTTAGCGTTACATCCTCTCTGGATCGACGAAATAAGTACCAGTTGAGCACTGGGGTAGATTTTATCGATTGATCCCCTTCTCGGCAATTGCTTTAATTTAAATTTATTGATTTGAATATTTGACGCCGGCGACTTGGCAGGATCATTAAGCACGTTGGACAAAATGCTGATCGGCGTTTCTTCCGAATCTTTATGTTGAGAGCGAATATTTTGCCGAGGTCAGTTTTGCTTTGCATTTTTTCGGGATCGATAAAATAAGAACCAGCTGAGCACTGGGACTGATGTAATACACTAGCCACCTCAAAATTCTACCCCTAAATTTAGGCCTTGTGCTTATCGTAGAAAAGGGCTAATATAATATGAATATGAAATCTTAAATACACACACACACACACACACACACACACACACACACACA
>NC_068981.1:179619141-179621830 GCF_001194135.2 Octopus bimaculoides | reverse complement strand
CAACCTAATACTTTAAACCGAGGTCGATCAAAACCTTGTGAATGAATTTGGTAAATAGAAACTGAAATAAGCCCATCGTATGTGTGTGTTTGTTTGTGTGAGTGTGTGTGTGTGTGTGTGTGTGTGTGTGTGTGTTTGTCTGTCTGTCTGTCTGTGTGTCTGTGTGTCTGTGTGTGTGTGTGTGTGTTTGTCTGTCTATCTGTCTGTCTGTCTGTGTGTACGTGTGTCTGTGTGTGTGTGTGTGTGTGTGCGAGCGTGTGTGTGTCCATATGTTTGTATGTCTTCGTACTTGTGTCTGTCCTCCACCATCGGTGTTGGTTTGTTTATGTGCCTGTAAAATAGCAGTTCAGTAAACGAAATCGATGGAATAAGTACCAGACTGAGAAAGATAAATAATGGGGTATATTTCTTCGACTAAACCGTTGAAGACGGTATTGCAGCATGGTCCCAGCCCATTCTGTTAAAAGTAAAAGATGACAAGTAGAAGATACACATGTATGAATGTTATATAACTGAATATATTCATATACAAATATATGCATATATGCATACTCACACATACGTATATATGTATGTATGTATGAATGCATGTATATATGTCTATCTGTATGTATGTATGAATGTATGTATGTATGTATGTACGTATGTATGTATGTATGTATGTATGTATGTATGAATATCTGTGCCTCCGAGTGTGTGAGCATATATCTGCGTATGCTATAAAATGGTGAAACTGCTTTGGCCTTTAAGGAGTAGGCGATGAGAGAACTGCTTCTATGTTTGTGTCTTGTTGTTAGCGTTTTACTTATTGACTCTGCTCAATGTTCCTTCCATAGCCCTACAGATATATACATGTATATGTATGCACGTACGCATGTGTATATGTAAGTACATACACACGAGAAGTTAGATAATTTATGTATATCTAAAGTATGTGCATATTTAAACATATGATAGCGTTTGTGTAGATAGGTGTTTGTAAAAACAGGTGTTAAACATCAAGAAACATGTTTGCAATCACGAGTAAACATCTTAGAATCTAGCGCACAATTTTCTAGAATATTTGCAGAACAGAAACGTGTACGGATAATTTGGCTTACGTATACGAATAGAATCAGTTCAGCGACTCATATATATATATATATATATATATATATATATATATATATATATATATATATATATGCATATTATTGAGCGTGTGAGTGTGTGTGCATATTTGATTAGATTTATGCACATAGCCGTTGGTATTATCATAAATCTTTTCTTTCCATGTATTTATATGTCATTATGTATATTTGCGTATCTATGCATAAATTCTTACGTGTATTGTGAATATATTTATGCTGTGAAATTGACATACTTGTTTTCAAGTAGAATTTCTTGAATTCTACTTGTAAAGTCACAAACAATGCGTTTCTTATGAAGATAACTCGGTGTAAACTTGACAGGAAGCATTCAATCATTGATAAATTTACATTATTTATTTATTCATTTACGCTTGTAGCGCAACAGGTGAGTATTAACTTCGAATATGTTCCACTCTATTTCTGAGAGCGGGAGTTACAAGGAAGTGTGTGTAACTCATTGCAGAGCACATATCACCAAAAAATTTTTTCAGAACAGCTGTTTGTTGCTGATGGTCACACACAACGACCCCTCCCCCACTGCCGGAGCCTCGTGGAGCTTAGGTGTTTTCGCTCAATAAATACTCACAGCGCCCGGTCTGGGAAATGAAACCGTGATCCTCCGACCGCGAGTCCGCAGCCCTAACCACTGGGCTATTGCGCCTCCATATATATATATATATATATATGCGCCTCCACACACACATATATACATGTATATATATATATATAATCTCTCCTTCTTTCTACCTCTCCTGTCAAACATTGTTTTCCCCAGCCAGTTGCCATGCTTGACCACTAAATCCACAAGTTTTTTCTTCTGTCTCTGTTTTTCTCTTATTCTTTTCTGTTAAAGAGTGTAAGCTCGAAATGTAAAAGACTTTCTCACTTTCTTTCAAACTAATACACCTGCTTCTTGTTCATTGTCGTCTTAACCTTTTTTAAACAATCAAATATGATTTGTCCCAAAGAATCAACCTTTAAATAAAAGTTTTGCTTCCACTAGCGAAAGCCATACGTATCTTTGAGAAAGTTCCATACCAATTTCAGTTTATACGGGATTCGCTATTAATCTACGCGCAGGCTATGTGGAAAGACAGAATAAAGGGGCTTTTACGAGATTATAATAGAATCGATAATCACTTGGTACGCGAAAAACCCATTTTTTTTTTCCGAACAATACAAGCATGCCACCTAAAAAGAGAGCATACATTGGAAGAAAGCCTTCTGTAGCAGCAAGGCAACAACGCTAACAAGCTAAGGAAACTGAGAATCAGGGGTCCTGTAGACTGTTGAAAAGAGCTCTCGCTGCTAGAGCTGCAGCTTCACTAGAGGAACGTAAAACATATTAACTGCGTGCTCCTGACACAAGGGCTGCAGAGACCTCACAAACGAGTGTTACCCGTCCGGCACACAACGCTGCATCCACGCGGACCGAATGAACCCCAGAAGAGAGTGCTATCCGTCGGGCTCGCAACGCTGCATCCACTTCAGCCACGCGGACCGAAGGAGACCCAGAAGAGAGTGCTATCCGTCGGGCACGCAACGCTGCATCCACTTCT
>NC_068981.1:179616612-179617916 GCF_001194135.2 Octopus bimaculoides | reverse complement strand
CATCCACTTCAGCCACGCGGACCGAATGAACCCCAGAAGAGAGTGCTATCCGTCGGGCTCGCAACTTTCCATCCACTCCAGCCACGCGGACCGAAGGAGACCCAGAAGAGAGTGCTATCCGTCGGGCACGCAACGCTGCATCCACTTCAGCCACGCGGACCGAAGGAGACCCAGAAGAGAGTGCTATCCGTCGGGCACGCAACGCTGCATCCACTTCTGCCGCGTGATTGGCAGATGACGATAACCATTGGATGATGAGACTTCAATCCAATGTTCAATCCAATGTTCAATCCAATATTCACTCATGGCTATTAGAAGCCATCGTGTAGTCGATGGGCATCAAAGGCGCTCAACTATGATCCTGCGGAGGATTATTCCACACACCGAGAGACTGTAACGTGGGATATATCTGTAACGTGGGATATGACTGCAACGTGGGATATGTCTGTAATGTGGGATATGACTGTAACGTGGGATATGTCTGTATATTTTCCAAGGACTTCAAGTGGGTTCGAGAATCCAGTAGCCTATGCTGCTCAAATGGTAAGGATCGCATGCCTGACCTGCAAAATTCTCCTCAGCCTTTGCTCCCTTTACTCTTTGATCAGAATCCTGATTTGCATCAATTTACACAGAAAATTCGCTCTTATAACTCTGCCTTCCAGATGACAAGTTTCGGTCATAAAAGATTCCTATATGCCAACGTTCAAAATTCAGGGCCAAACCTATCATTGGATACGCTCTATTCTTCTTGTCAACAACGCTAAACTCCGATTCCTTCAAATTTGTTTCATAGGAGGTAGCACTGAGCAAAAGGCTCGCCGAGCTCAGCTAGCGCCTGGAACAAAGTTGAATAAATATCACACACGAATACAATATGCACCGCATATATTTATAGATATGTTTCCCATAGTTTCCTTTTCGACTAAATTCCATTCAGCCCATATTTAGTCCACCCGAAACTATTGTTGATGCAAGTGTCCATAATGTCGCATAAGAGGATCGAACACTGAACCACATATTTACGAAGCTAAGTTCTCTACCACACATTCGTAACATTTGTAAATGCGTCTAGAGACAGTTTTACAAATATAAACATGCTCTCACACACACGTAACCACACACACACACACACACACACATCCACACACATACAAACACTGTCATACACACAAAGACAAAAGTGTTGAAATGCATTCACACAGACACGTACAAACGCACACACATCTATCTATCTATCTATCTATCTATCTATCTATCTATCTATCTATATATATATATATATATATATATATATATACACA
>NC_068981.1:179610620-179616506 GCF_001194135.2 Octopus bimaculoides | reverse complement strand
ATATATATATATATATATATATATATATATATATATATATATTCTAAAAGTAGAGTAATAAGAAACAATAACAATAAAAATATTTTGTACATTAGCAGATCAGCAGCAAACATTCTTTCTATTTCAGAAAACAACAGCGTCGGCATATTTTCTTGTCTAATTTGTATTGTGCTGACTGTAGTTGAAGCATGACAAAACATTGTACATTATCTCTTGAACTTCAAGTATAGTTGTCTCGAAACATTCTTGGTTGATTTAGTTCTCTTTCTCATGGTACAAGATTACGTTTGATTTAGATTTGCTTTTTGGCACTGGTTTAGAGTAAATAGTATTTAAATCTTATATGAATTACATAGTATAAGTCCGTTTATGTTTCTTTTTACTATATACGCCACAAGTAATCGACTATTCTAAATGTCTCGTAAAAAGACAGACGAAATGAATGTAAATTGTTATATATAACCATGAATATTCTAAGGATTTGTAACATTATCTTATCTATACTCTGTCGACTATCGACAAGTTTAAGTAAGATCGACACACAGACATCGTAGTTATTCTACGAAAGGAAGGTCATATGATTGGCTGGTAAAGTCTCACTCATTATCGTGTCACCGCACAGATTTCTAAACGCGATATTTCGTATGCCTGTGTCTACAACTAATACATCATCGTCTTGTTTGAACTATAAAGGTACTTAAACACTTTGCTCTGTGTTTTTTATACTTCTTTCATTATTCATAAACTCTCATCTTCCAGACCTGCGTCTGTAATTTCTTACTTGCTCACGTTAAATACGAATTTTCAAGGTGTACTTCAATAATGAACAAATATGTTTACTCTTTTCAGTAAGTTAAAAACCCGAAACTTCACTGGAAAATAAGTTAGCCTGCTGTTTTAAATTTGAATTCGGTGAATGTTGCGATAGCCTCTCAAACAAAAAAGCGTTTAAGAAGCTGAAACAACTGAACTTCTGAAACAGTCCCACTAACCAAAATGGTAACGAAACTGTTTGTGAAATGATTTACATCATACTGGCACATGAGGTTTTGTGTATATTCCATGCCTTTAACTCCTATCGGCATACTCTTTTTACGCGTTTACTTTTTTCAGTCATTTGACTGCGGCCATGCTGGAGCACCGCCTGTAGTCGAGCAAATCGACCCCCGGACTTATTCTGTGTAAGCCTAGTGCTTATTCTACTGGTCTCTTATGCAGAACCGGTAAGTTACGGGGACGCAAATACCACCATCGGTTGTCAAGCGATGTTGGGGGGACAAACGTAGACACACAAACATATACACACACATACATATATATATATATATATATATATATATATATATATATATATGACAGGCTTCTTTCAGTTTCCGTCTACCAAATCCATTCACAATGCTTTGGTCGGCTCGGGGCTATAGTAGAAGATACTTACCCAAGGTGCCACGCAGTGGAAATAAACCCAGAACCATGTGGTTGGTAAGCGAGCTACTTACCACACAGCCACTCCTGCGCATAGTAATTTTATTGAACTGGCTTTAATTGGTATATGAACGACTCAGTAGATCTAGAGCCTAGACATGGTACTATAGTGATCTTCATACGAAGACACCTAATAGATCTAAAATCAGTGTCAAGTGATGAAAAAAAAAAAAAATTGCAGTGAAGCTGCGAGATAGTGGTGTCTGGGATGGCATGCAGACCATCACATAACTTGTTTGACAATGCGTTTTTATTCTTCTCTTCCGTTTTATTTTGCTATGCGCATTGCGTTGTTATTCTTATCTTTTGTTTTTCGAATTCAGTGTTCACGTGAGCATTGCGTGCTCATACTTCTCTTTCCGGTTCCTATTCAAAATTGTTTACAGATCACAACCATCGTACGAACCTGCGTTGGTGAGGAGCGCTTCGCAATCCGAAGATTGTGAGAAAACGGATGGTCACTCATTTTTGATCTAGCTGTTCTATGATTACACTAAATCGCACAAAAGTTTTCAATCTCTTCCCTATTTTGAAATCATATTACCTCTGATGAACATGGGATTGTGCCTAGAAAGTTACTCTCCGAGGCACAAGTCCGGGCAAGGTTGTTTATGGAAAACCAACCGTTTCCCATGCATTCCAGTCTCCTCTCTCTGTGCCACGGATGTTGTCCAAGAGAAAGGCAAAGGCTAACACAGATCGGCATCAGTGACGTTTCAACTCATTTCCTACAGCTGAGCCAACTGCAGTAAAGTGAAATATAGTGTCTTGCTCAAGAGCACAACACAACTACCCGGTCCGGGAATCGAACTCACTACTTCGTGATTGTGAGCCCGAGGCTCTAAATACTGAGCACAGGAACACACCTTCATACAATAACTTATGATTAAACTATCACTTATAATTATCTTGTCAACGGTAATGTAAATATTTGTTAACTAGTTAGTCTGTCGTTGTTTATGACGACCAAGGACATCAAATGGGAAAAGATCGGACACGGTGTGTCTGTATGTAGCCAATAAGTCCGATGCTCGTTCAGAAGGCTCTGCCGAAATTCGGATGTTAGTGGTTCGTTGGGACTCATGACAAGGAGTTTAGTTCAGGACTTGCGTAATCTACCTTTACCTGCAATCCTGTTCCGTTCGTAGAGGGTGGCACCTCCATTCGTGCAGCTTCACCATGTGGGGCGGTCTTGTGCTTGCGTTTCTCAGGTGTAGGTTTTGTCTGAAAGCTATGGAGTAATGTACACAGTGGTAGCTGATATGATAAATTGCAAGACTACATTATATTTATAACATCATATTAAAAATTTTATGGGTGTCTGGCCGAAAGATGACTAGAAATCAAAATTTTCTTTCATATTTCGTTAGCCAAGTAAAACAGTTACCTACGATATACAAAAGTCAATGCGCACACGAACACACACAAGTATGAGTACTTAAATATATATATATATATATATATAGTAAAATCTTATAGTTGGCAGTAACTTTGAAATGTTACTGAATCTATGTTCTATCCCAAGTCAAGTCCTTATTAGTTACATTACAATAAATTAAAACTTCAAGATATATATTGAGTCCTCCTTACAGTCAATGTTATTTGTTTTCGTGGATACTACTAAATTTATCTAGAATATTTTTATACATGTATACTCAGAATGATACTTGTACACACATGCTCACACATGCACACACACACATACACACATACACACATGCACACACGTACATACACATGCATACACCCACGCACACACAGGCGTATATATGTATATTAGTACGTGTATGTATATGAAAGTGTGTGAATCTCTAAATACCAATGGATGTCTAATTAGAAAGAAGCATCCATCAATCTGTATTTCAAGCAACATTCATTAAATTTCTTTTTAGTCTTATTCATTGAAGAACCCTCAGTTTTCTTAATTAACAACTTTCTTATATGTTAATTTATCTTTTGATAATTTGTAACTTTTCTTTAATAACCAAATGAAAAAATAATTTAAATTGTCAATCTCTACATTGCATTCGCCTAATCGAAGGTATATTGAATAAAACTGTAATTTTTGTTTTGCTGTCTAACCCTTATATATAACGGAAGTTTATACATGGCAGAAATCTTTCAATAAAAGTGATAATCTATTTATTACACCAGAAAAATAAATATAATAAATGATACTTTAGATAGTGAAATCCGAGAAGCGATGCGTTTGGAAATAAGTTGTGATCGTCATTAATAGAATGCTTGACTCTAAGTATAACACTAACGACAACGTAGTTGGATATAACGATCCAGTTGATTGTAGAAGAATATAACGATAACGCAGTTGAATTTAAATTTCTAAAATCTGTACAAAGTTATGGATGTTGTGAAACTGTTAATAGTTGACTTAACTGACCGTACTGTTTGCCTAACATTTATTTCGTCGATTCCAGATTAACAACGAGCAAAAGCTATTTCATCCAGTTTTGAATTGAAAACCTCAATTTCTTTACCCAAATGTTACAACAAATAATATTTAAATTCGCTTCATGCACAAGGCATACCCAGGAAAAAATATCATTTCTTATCAAATACAACAAATCCATACATCGGTCACACCCCTTGTCTGCCAGTCCCATTCCTGGTAGTTCGTCCTCTTTGTGTAAGGAATGTGTGCCCGAATTTCACCGTTGTAACAATGATACCAGCAATCAAGTAATAAGCGTTGAACTCCGGTTGTTCGTCTTGATACTCTAATATTTTCAACAGCATTGGTGACACGAATCTAGGTGTAATAAATTCAACCAAATAGTAAAACCGAACTGTTTACACTAAATAACTCTCTTCATTTTTTTGTCGATATCGATCACACTGTACACTCAATTGCGCAAAACATTAATAAATTGCAAATAACAAGCTTTATCCATACAATCCATTCAACTTCGTCCAATATTTCTGGGAGGATCGCGGGTCTAGAGATCTCAGGTACCTCCTCCATAGGATCCGATATGAAGCAACCGCTATTAACTTTTTGGTTGGATTCCCAAGCATGACCATCTCGTTCTAGATCTACCCCTTTGTCTTCAGTTGGTTGGCTCGCCTTGAAGAAGACATCAGGTGATTCTCGTGACATCCTAATCACATATCCGTTGTACGGAAGAATGGATCTATCTATGCAGAGATTCCCTGAACCATTTACGTTCCAGAGATCCTTCGGTGGAATCCAGTTTCAGTCGCATTATTCACGCTCGTACTTTTTCGGTCAATACTCAACATTCACGAATGTTAAAATAATATTCTTCTTAAAACACATGTATATAGAGTTAAGCTGGAAATGTTGCCTACCTGATATAGGTAACTAAATTCCACACAACCATTTAAATTGAGCTATGTATAATAAACTAAAACCATCTGTACATTCTTCTGAAAAGGAAAAGTATATTGTACCTTAAGATATATTATCGACAAATTCTGAGGTATGTTCTACTATAATGTGACATTTGCAAAATGTAGTTTGTATCAAACATTGGTGAAGAGTATCCCAAGCGTTTGATGACATATCGTCTACAAATTCCTTGAATCTTTACAGCAGGACACAGTCACAATAGATTTACGCTCTGTTTTCAGAGCATGCTTGCTTGCATGTTGGTGCTAATATGGCGGATATTTATTTCTGGGAAATTGATTCTTTTGTTGGTGGATATCTCGTTTGTAAGCAATTATATTGGTGAAGATGGTATTTGTTTGATGTTGCTGGCATGATTCCTTTTCAGACACTTGAAGAATGTTGAGACTCATAATTTAGGTAGGATGTATTAGCTGTCAGCTTTCTGTACGCAGAATATTCTGCAATACTAAAAAAAGTTTGGCTGAGAAAATAGTAAGTAAATAATCTGTAGACGAAATGATATATCAATTGAACAGAAACGAATGTAGCTTTAGCAGTGAACAAAGAAGTTGATTCACAAGCGTGTTGTATCAAGATGATTTGATATGTGAAGTAGTAGCTTATTTGCTCTTCTCTTCAAGTATACTTTGTAAGGACAGTTAAGCATGAATAAGCTAGTGCCTCTTCTAAGAGAATTATTTCTCAAACCTACATTATCGCATTAGCTGGGATATTCTCCAGTTCTGTGCATTTATCTACGTCCTGGAAAAGACATTGCATGCTTATATGCATTTACAATTTAACCACCTGTCTATGTATCTGCCAAAACTACCAGCCTTCCTCTCTCTCTTTCCCTGATTATCTATCTATCTATCTGTCTATCTATCTATCTATCTATCTATCTATCTATTTATCTATCTATCTATCTATCTATCTATCTATCTATCTATCTATCTATCTATCTATCTATCCATCTATCTATCTATCTATCTATCTATCTATCTATCTATCTATCTATCTATCTACTCATATAC
>NC_068981.1:179608395-179609641 GCF_001194135.2 Octopus bimaculoides | reverse complement strand
CCTGATTATCTATCTATCTATCTGTCTATCTATCTATCTATCTATCTATCTATCTATTTATCTATCTATCTATCTATCTATCTATCTATCTATCTATCTATCTATCTATCTATCTATCCATCTATCTATCTATCTATCTATCTATCTATCTATCTATCTATCTATCTATCTACTCATATACATACACACACTCTCACACACACATATATATGTATATGTCTGTGTGTGCATATATACATACATACGTACATGTGTGTGTTTGTGTGTGTATTAAAGTATAAGTGCGCGTGTATTTGATTGTAATATTTGTATATGTTACCTACTTAAAAGTGGATGTGTCGTGCGCATTCACAAACAGCGTAGTGTGGATGATTTTCATGGAGAAATACAGGAACGATCAACATATACATGTTTGTGGAATAGTATATAAAATTCCTAAAATCGAACATTCAAAAACTCCCTTACTAGAGTTAAAGCAGGAGGTACATCATCGTAACTCATAAGCTTAAATTCACACAAAAACACACGTACACGGACACACACAAACACACACACACACACTTTCGGCAAATGCACAAATACAAACATGTATATTTGTATGTGTTTGTATAGAAATGTATGAATTGTTATGAATTCCCGTAAAGAATATTACAAATGAGATTAGTTGTATAAAACTAAGCAACTCCAGTACTTCAATCAACAGGAACGAGTTGCTTTCTTGGTGGCCGCTTGACTAACCAGCTAGAAATGAGCAGCCAAATCTCCCTCAAATTATACCTTGGTGTCATTAGACAAGGGTAAACGCTTGAATAATTTGGTACTGGTCTTCCTGCACGTAGGAAAATCGACGAAACGATCACGGCTGGATGGAATGTCTTTGATCATAGGTCAGCTCAGTCGGGAAAGACCTGAGGATAAGCAAAACAACAACAGCCGCAGGTCAAAGAAGTGGACACGGTGGCGTATGTGGGAGGAGGTATAGATGCACAATTCACTAAAAACACCTGCCAAATCTCTCCTTAGTTTCTATCTTTTGTCTTAGGGAAAGATCTCAGGCGCAGGAGCGGCTGTGTGGTAAGTAGCTTGCTCCCCAACCACATGGTTCCGTGTTCAGTCCCACTACGTGGCACCTTGTGCAAGTGTATTCTACTATAGCCTCGGGCCGACCAAAGTCTTGTGAGGGGATTTGGTAGACAGAAACTGAAAGAAGCCCGTCGTATATATGTATATGTATATATATATATAT
>NC_068981.1:179605319-179608273 GCF_001194135.2 Octopus bimaculoides | reverse complement strand
TGTGTGTGTGTGTGTGTGTGTGTGTGTGTGTGTTTGTGTGTCAGTGTTTGTCCCCACAACAGCACTTGACAACCGATGCTGGTGTGTTTACGTCCACGTAACTTAGCGGTTCGGCAAAATGAACCCGATAGAATAAATATTAGGCTTACAAAGAATAAGTCCTGAGGTCGATTTGCTCGAATAAAGGCGGTGCTCCAGCATGGCCGCAGTCAAATGACTGAAACAAGTTCAAAGAGTAAAAGAGTAAAAGAGTAAAAGAGTATATGGGTAATGTAACTCTGGGTGTACTGTGTCTACGATAAAAAATAGATTCATCACGGTTGGAATGCATTGACAATTGGTCTATTCAAAAGAGGGCTGACAAGGACAAAATATCAACAACAGTAACAACAGGAAGAACAACTTGTAACGTCATTAGTACGAACATCGTGTAACCGAATAGAGACTCCCCACGTTATTGATTACTCTCACATAGTTGAGTTGGCCTGCTTCTAGAAATAACAGCCAGATCTGCTTCAAATATAACTAAAACAATCTTTATTAAAATCAAACCCCACCACAAGATAATCATCATTAACCCCAATTGATGACGATTACGATAGCAGTACCATTAGTAAAATATATCAATAATAAACAGCTACTATGACGATGGCTTCGATAACAGTATAACAGTGTTGATAATTATGAGGATGATTATGATGATGAAGATGATGATGGTGATGGTGATAATGATTAGACTGATATTGATGATCATTTCATTAGAGCCTTTAATGACTCCCAGCAGATCATGGAGATGTAATAATAACATGCAGGGATAATCATAATAGATTTACCAGTGGTGGTGGTGGTGGTGGTAGTGGCGGTGGTGGTAGAGTTGCTGGTGGTAGTGGCGGTGATGGTGGTGGTGGTGGTGGTGGTGGTGGTGATGGTGATGATGATGACGAGAAGGAAGAGAAGGATGACAAAGGTCTCGGTGGTGGCGGATGTGGAAGGATAATAAGGATGAAGGTGATGGTGTTGATGACGATGCGGTGTTGACGTTGGTAGGGGTGCTGCTGCTGATGATGATGATAAGTATGACGACGTCAACGGCGATGATGATGATGATGATGATGATGATGAAGAGGATGTTGCTGTTGTAGTTGCAATAATGGTGACTGTAGTAAATGTGAAGGTGGTAGTTTTGGAAAATGATGATGATGATGATGATGATGATGATGATGATGATGATGATGATGATGATGATGATGGTGGTGGTGGTGATGATGATGATGATGATGATGATTAAGACAAAGTGGAAAGAAATACTATAATGATGAATCAATATCAACAGTGGATCGATAGTGTAATGCAATCAAGATAGTAAATTAGATATTGCCTGATCGATAGTCATGCAAGTTGAATAAAATATGCAATCTTTTAGTGGAAGTAATTAGCCGAATTTGGGTAAATATTGCAGGTTATAGTAATGATACTGTTAACTGACTTTGCTGCAACCAAGCAGTAGTATTGAAGAAATACTGTATTCTCATATAATAGTCACTAGCTAGGCATTTTGTTTTGATAAAGTAAATCTCTTTTCGAGATCTTACACTTAACACGAGAGAAATATAAGCAAACTCGCTAATTTCTCCCGATTAACCTCAATTTAATCATATATATCTTAAACTTGATCCATCTATTAAATATATAGATACTGTCAAGTAGCACTTTAATAAATTTATGTGGGTGTAATGCTAGCTATTTACCATTAGGCGAGTCGACAGTATCATCAGTACATCGAGGGTGGAGGAATGCGGGGATAAGCCTCGCTTTTACTCTATCCCAGATGGATAAAATGAAATATTTGTCAAGTACTGAGATTAATGGTATCCATTAATCCCCTTTTCTAACAAATTCGTTGGTCTTTTACTTAATTAGTTTCTCCACCAATTAGTTAAGAAATATAATTTAGGCTTCCCAGACGTTCGAACTTGAATACTGCACAGTTAAATACTGTCAAAGTGCAATCGTAGAATGATGAATGGAAGTTGACTCAAGATTTTAATTGTTGTGCGTGCTAGAAGTTTATTTACCAAGATAAGTTTATAAATAAAATGAAATATGGTATAACTGGGCCACTGTATAGTAATTAAATATTCCTTATTTGATTTCATTTATTCTGTTGTCAATCGAAATCGAATTATAACAATTATATCTGCAACTAGAAAAAACAATTTCTGCCATATGGGTACTACAACAACACCACAACAAAAAAAAAACAACAACAACACCACAATCATTACCTTTGGTGGGTGTGTAATTTTATGCTGAAATGCTATGATATAGTCTTTGTAGTTTGCAATTTAACTTCTATATTTCCACAAGATTTGTAACTTGATATGTTCAGCTCGCCTTGCGGTGGCCTGTGCTGCAAAACGTACAAGTATGAAGTTATATTTTAAAATGTGAAAAATAAGATCTAAAATTCTGTATGTACACCGATAGATGACAGAGAAACAATGATAGAAACAGAGGAGAAATACGCGAAGTAGAAGTAGGAATTGGAAGAAGAATAATAGGCGGAAGAGGAGGAGCAGAAAAAGGAGATGGAGAAGAAGTAATAGTAGGAGGAGGTGGTGACGTAGGAAATGAGAGAGCAACTATGGTTATGGAAGGAGTCATATATATATATATGAGAAATTTATTTTATTTAATGTTATATGAAGGTTATCACTGTTACTCTTTTGACAATTAGTGTTCACTTAATCGTTTCATCTGAATAAAATTTGATAAAATTCGCATTATAATTATTGTATGTATGCCATGTTTCCTGATGTTATCCATGTTGTCAAATGTATACTTACGAAGTAACTTCTTATGTAATGAGTAACACACCGGTACATACAATGATACAATACGTTATACATACCAACATATATGCATATATATATATATATATGTATATATATATA